>NC_092573.1:9112500-9207500 GCF_037975245.1 Apostichopus japonicus
GGAGAAAGGGTCCGATATTCATAATTGAACAAAGGGTTCGAAATCCATGATGTGAAAAAAGATTCGTTATTCATCATAGGAGAGAAGTGCATCATACAAGTGCAAAAGACGTCCTCTATTTTCGCAGACGCCTATAGTGTTCAACCACTGGCCTCAACATACTTTTTATTCATAGAGGGGGGACACAGGGGGCACAACTGTCCTATGGGGGGCACCACCAGATGCTGGGCGGATGCATAACTTTGCAGAGAATATGAGCCACACACTATCAAGACCATGCTTCACCCTATACCCCCTGCAGCAAAACCTACATTTTCGACATATTAACGGCATAAACTTGTACGTTTCCTAAAGGGGGTCCTTTTCCTCATTGTGAATGATACTGAACCTTTTCGGCTATGCCTATTATGAATAACGGACCCTTTGTTCCATTATGAATCTATATATATCTATTTATGGATTACGAACCCTTTGCTCTATTATGAATATCGAACCCTTTCGTCCTATTATGAATAATGAGCCTTTTTTAATCATTATGTATATCGAACCCTTTTACCAATTGTGAACAACGAACCTTTTTTTTTCATTATGAATAACAAACCTTATGAACAATGAACCTTTTGGCTCATTATGAATAGCGAACCTTATGAACAATGAACCTCATGGATATAGAACCTAATGAATATCGGGCTGTCACCACCTGGGGGGCATTTTGGCATAGATTTTCTTGGTACACTATATTCGCCAACTGATTGTGGCCCTTCGCTTAGATGGTCCCTTTTGTGAAATGGCCACCCCCCCCCACTTAGAATTTCTCAAAAAAGGCCCTGACCATCATTGTGGTACTAACTAAGTGGAACACCTTCATCGGTTGGCCTTTAGCATATAACAAAGAAATATTTTGCCAAAAATGCCTTCCAGACTGCCAGAAACAGCACTTCCCATGCATTGTCAGTTGCAGCTAAACCCTCTGTATTTTGACATCATCTCATGTTTTAAATATTTAGACATCCATAAAATAAAAGTTTAATAAGCTTTTATATTTACTTTTGGTTACAATTGTTACATCAATAACCAGACATATAAGGCACACTAGGGCAGGATGGGGGTACATAGCATACTGCCTAGGGAAAAAGCCATATGGGAAGTTAAGGTATAAATCATTTGTACAGAGTATTATTATTATTTACACTAGTGAGTATGTTTAAAAGCCCTAAGGTTTTTATTACTTTCGCTTTGAACACTTTATGGGATCCAGGGACCCCCTGCAGGCCCTGGAAGCTATATGGATTAGCTGCCCCTTAAGGCTTAAAATGGTCTAATTTCATCCAATCAGCTGAAGTTTCACTGATGGACCATGTTAATTACATGGTCATTAATGGTCTTTCAATACAACACATTTGTTTCAAGTTTACCCTTCTTACCATGCTCACATACACATTATTTGCAAAGGTTACATCAGTTACACTTTTCTGAAGAATTAAACTGGCCAAATTGACCAAAACAATCCAAATACACTTTATTTAACCTTAATAAAGCTTCCTGTTAGAAAAACCTAGTTGTTACAAGATTTGACCATAGGTGGAAATGTTGGGGCTCCAAGGAAGAATGAATAAAAATAATAAATAAATTAAAAACATAGAGGGGCGTGTGAGGGTTCTCACCCCCACACCTAGATTCAGCAATGGTACACGGGTAAATATCATCACTTTTATAGGTACTGGGTGTGTACTGAATAATTAAAGGCATATTTTGCATTTAGTTTGTTTTATTTTTTATTTCTACTGGCTTTCACTGTTATACACTACCCTACAGGCAGTGATCGAAATAACAAAATAAATAAATTTAGGAGGTCCCATGAGCCTGATGCCCCTAAAACATACAAGGGGCCCTAGAGATGGACAGTGACTAGCCCAATCCAAAAGGTGACAATAATAAACTTAAACCCTTTTAAATCACGCCCAATCCGTAAAATTTTACCCCAAAATTTGTGCAACTCAACCAGCTGGATGTATTGTTACAAATAAGTGTAAATGCTGAAGGCAGTTTCAACTATCCCGAAAGATTGAGCAGAAAACTTCTGAAAGTATATCATAAAAAAATAAATAAATTTGAATGTTGTACAAAATGCAACTGTTTCATGGAAACAAGGCTCTAGTTCATCCATTCATAAATACTAGAACACCAGAGCTGTTGTTTTTTAGTGGAAAGGAGAACAGACTTTTTGTCATTCATGAACACAAGAAACAGGTGTTTGCGTAGGATACAATGGGTCTTTATTGAGTGTTGTATTGTGAATGAAATTACAGTCTCCATATTTGAATTGACATTGGAAAATTAAGTATTTTATTTCAAAGAAACAAAGGGGGTGGGGGGGGGCGGGGACAGAGAATCATAGTTTAGATTCAAATCAATTTTTGAATAAAATGTGTGGTCTCCTCTCCTCCTCTCCTTCTTTCTTTTTTGCCCCTCTCCAAGTTCTTTCTCTGACCCTTAAGAGGGGTTATGTTGTTATTCAAAGTCAAAAGGGAACAGTCTCAAAACATGAATTCACGTTACCCTAAAGTGATGTTACGATACCAGAAAATTACAGATGTGTAATATTTATAAGAGTCCTTCACTCTCCTCAAATGCCAGTCAAATTTGATCAGTTCAGCAATTGTATCGTGTAAGGAATTGCTCACACATGGTAATTTGAAATATGATCTAAACATATTCCTAAACCCATTGGTGTAACCAGCAGCAGGCTTCCAATGACTCCTACTTGAAGGTGCATGAGCTGATTACAGTCCATGAGACCGAAGGTCCGCGAGACCGAAAATAAAAAGGTCCGCGAGACCGAAATTAAAAAAAAGGCCCACGAGACCGAAGTTCCGCGAGACCGAAGTTAATTAGGGGTCAACTTTTAACCTCCAGCCCGTAACATTTGACACAATTTCCTCATAATAAATTTTAAAATAATTTAACTTCCGAACTTTTTGTACATTTTGTAGCACAAACACACAAAAATGCTTCTGGTTTTCGGTAATGTGACAGGTATTTTTTTCAAGAAATACCCGTAGCATCAACCTATGGTGACGCTTCCATTTTTCGGGCAAGGTTTTGGAAATTTTGGGCAAAGAACGTCATGCCCCCCTTCCTAAAGTGAAATTCTTCCATAGGCTTATGAGTCCCCCTCCTACCCACCCACCCCCACCATGTCTCAAGACCCTGTATACACCACTACTCTCCCCGGGACGCCGATCAACATTTTTCGCATGTTGAGAATATTAATCAGACACGGGTTTGCTCGTCCCCCCTAAAATGTTGATGATATCGCCGCCAATGTTAACAACTATCAACAATAGGCTGTTGGCAATGAACGTCGAGTTGGTAACTTGGTACAACCGAGCTGGACTCTAACAACTCCCTGGAACAACTGCCATAGACAATCATACACAAATCAAGCATAGTGTTGTATTACGTATTGGCCAATGACGTTTGTAGCTTTTAAATATTCATATTATGGGTGAGGTTTATTTGGATCCCAACGAAAAAATATCTTCGAGAAAAACAAAACAGTTGAAAGTTTTAAATTTTTCGACTTTAATGCCACCATTTGAAGTAAGATTTGAATAGATAAGCTAGTTATGTATGTCGTTATCATTGTGGATTCATTGAGGTTGAGAGAAAAAAAAGACGCAAAATGCTGCTTTAAAGTCCAGACATTGGACAATAAACAAGAGTCATCCTACTGGAGAAATTATAAAGAGAACTATGTTTGTCTTTCTGATATAATATGTAAAAGAACATGTAAAAGAATTCAAACAGGAAAAAAATCTGCTGATAATATGATATCATATGATAATGATGAAACTGGAAAAACATTGCACCAGATCGCATCTAAGGACCTTCAATTGTTCACAAAAATCTCAACAGAGACCCTCCCCCCCATATCAATCTCAAAATGTGCCCCGCTTTAAATTTCTGGCTACGACGATGTCGTGGGGCCTAGTAGGGCCGTGTGGTCAAGTGGTTAAGGCAGTGGACTTGTGATCTAAGGATTACAGGTTCGAGCCCTGGCCAGATCATTGCTTTGTGTCCTTGGTCAAGGCGCTTTATCTCCATTGCCTCTCTTCACCCAGGTGTATAAATGGGGACCTGCGAGGTAACTTGTAAATATAGTTGCGTGCGCCGGTTTGTGGTGCACTGTGGTGCCCCAGGAGAGATTGATTGAATTGTGCACACTTTGGTGTGTGGGTGTGACAAGTTACCAATGACCAGGGGTTAATAATTATCAGCGCACTGAGACTTAAGTGTGTATTTGCGCTTTATAAGAACTTTTTTTAATTTCGGTCTCGCGGACCTTTTTTTAATTTCGGTCTCGCGGACCTTTCTTTAATTTCGGTCTCGCGGACCTTTTTTTAATTTCGGTCTATCGAACCTTCGGTCTCGGGGAATTCCCCCCATGAGCTGCAGGCACAAGTTTTAAAATTATCAAGATTAGAAAACAATGGCCAACTCCCATATCCATACCTTAATTGCTCTGTTACTAAGACTAAAAAAAAATGTTAAAACTTGAGGCAGTTTTCAATGAAGGAGGAGGCAATAATATATGATGTGGATGGAAACTGCATAGAAAGATATTTTTTTTCACAAGTACCGTATCCAGTTTTGGTAACACTTGTTATCGCTCTTCCATAGGCTACATGACTGTATGTATGGCATCTAAAATGGTATCCTTTATTTATGTTCATTTAAGCCCCCAGTTCAAGCCTCTACACATCCATGTTGACCATATTTATACCTTTGACAAATTATTTTTTACCTTATAAAAAGGCATTTAAAGAAGAGGGACTGAGTTTCTGTCCTGTTTTATTGAGACTTTGGATCCTAATTGTACCCCACTTTTTCACATAGGTTCACTTGAAAAGCCTGCAACATCGGAACACAGATTTAAAATGCATTTTAATCTTATTTATGTTAAAGCCAGTTTACGGTTGAAGTTAATGCATAATCGGAGTTAACTGATGTCTTTCATGGAACCATTTAGGATCAAGGATTCACTTCAAAACACAACAACTTGAGACCTAACATGTGTTAGGTATACTGAGCTCTACCATGTCAGATCTAAGGAAGTGGTAGAGCATCTATGAATGGGTGACCAATCTCAGCAATGCAATTCATAGGTGTCAAGGGGGAGTGGGGTGGTCACCCACAAAACAATATAATCGTGTTGAAACCATCATTTTACCCCCCCCATGAAAAAGTATCAATAGACCCCCCAAAAAAAAGTTGCAGTTGAAATCAACTCAAATATGTCACCCTATCTCTTATCAGGAGTTGAGAAAATGCCATAATTATTCCAAAATAGTTAGGAAAATTTGACCCAAATATAGTGAATTTATTGTCAGAATTAATAAAGTCCACCAGAAATTGGGAATTTGTTGACAATAAACATACATTAAACTGTATGCCAAACATTTTCCAGTAGGTTCTCCAGCCAGACCAAATATTTCCAGCCGACCAAATATTTGGAGATTGGGGGCATTTGGGGGTCGAGTCTGATGAGCATTCCCATCACTTAACATGTCTGGCAGCAGCCATTCATGATGCCTGGGACTATGACAAACCAAAGTTTCCATTGTTTGAGAATGGGGCATATTGCAAAACCACCCTAAAGATCTTCACCTCCTGGTCATTTCAGTAAAATGAAAAGAAAGTTAGATTTTATACTTGTTTCACCCTATATTTTTCTCTAATTCTTGTACTTAATTATAAGGTGTATTTTTATTGGGACTTTGTTAGACTTTCGTCGTCATAAGACCCTCACCGGACATTAATAACTGTTGAGTCGATCGTGTTGATCTAGTATTTAAGTGTTTATATCAATCAAAAACTGGATTGGTTTGTTAATAACAAATTAATCTCTAAATGAGGAAATTGAATTCTTTCCATGTAGATACCAAATTTTTAATGAACTTGTTTTGTAAGGGGGTGGCATTATTGCCTAATTTGCAGGGGAGGCAATCCTACAATTACTGGAAAGGAGTGTATTAATTAATGTATTTATAGGAGGGCAGGATGAGTTATTGGTGAGGTGCAGGAGGAGGTGAACTATGTTTACCAATGCCTTGTATGTAGCAAGCTGCAAGAGTCCCCCCTGCATGTCCAGCTTATGAGACAAGCAATCCCGCCCAGTAGTAGGCTCATACAGCCTCCTTCTGTTACTAAAACCCCCACTATCCTTTATCTTTCATTCCTCAGCCTATTAAAACTCATAATATTAAAATTAAACGTTAGGTTTTCTTTCTTACCTTTTCTGTATTGCCTGCTAGGCAGGGTCAAGGGAAATGTAACATTTGGGTTGAAATGTACAGAACTTGGTCAAATGTGGTATGGCTAAGATAGTTAAGATAGTTAATGAATTATATTTTACCACTGTGCTTGCATAACAAAAATATAATAATAATATACTAATTTAATAAAAAGTTATAGACATATATAATACATGCCAATTTCACTTGTGTTGTGCCCCACATTATTGAATTATAGGGATATTTTTAAAACCAGATTTTTCCTAGTACACAATCTATATACAATATCTGTCATGGTCATTATTATGCGTACCACAGGAATAATTCCCCTTCAATGTTTATAACTTGACAATTAGCAGTAATTGCTAAATACCTGATTTGACCCTCCGTTACATGTCCCTCCGTTACCCAAAAAATACATTTTTTTATATTATTTCCTAGTCATTAAATGATGGGAAAATTTCATAATTTGTATAAAACACTTTCTTAGAATTAACCAGTCAAGAAATGTTAAACCATGGATTTAGCTAATTTTAATGCTAGAGTAAAGAACAAGTGAACTAGTGTCCCTCCGTACCAGTAACAGAGGGACAGTTGTTTACCAGATGCTCTTGTGCACAGATTCCTGGGAGTTAACTTGCTACTTAATTGTTGTGTTCTTTGAATAGATTCCTTGACTTCCTGTTTATGTGAAGAGAACGATAGCTTGCATAAAATGATTCCTCAGAATGTGAAGTCAGTAGGCATCTTGGCAAGAAACAGAAACAAATTTGTGCACATGGTACAGTGCAGTACCTGTGAACTGTCTACTGTAAATACACGTGATTAATTGACTTGTTTTGAACTGTACAAGCCCCCCCCCCCCCCTCAGTTTCTCATAATGCAGTTAGAGAGTGTTAAATGATGAAAAGTGCTCTGCTTAAACTTGTCCTTTAAACCAATTTCTTATTATTTTTTACTTTTTTCTTAAATCTTTTAGTAACCACATATGCTAATGGTTTGGTGAATAAAGCTATTGGTTTAATACTCTTATCCTTGTTTCGCTAAGTAATATAACTGTTAGTCTAATAGCAATGAAAATATTGAATCTATAGCAGCAAAACAGGCAAAAGACTACACTAAACAGCACCGAATATTTTGTGACCCTTCGTTACCATCAGAATTGTCCCTCCATTACTGTAGAAGATCAAATGTAGATTTGACAGTTGATGCCTGTTCATCTAATTTTCCCTTGGTATATGTGAAGCAATGCACCAGCCAACACAAGATATCAGTTACATGGTCAGTGCACAGTGGCGAAGCTAGGGGTATTGGTCAGGGGGCGAGAATGGTCTGTAGGGGTGCTTTCAACACTATCTAAGCGAGCGCTACCACAGGTTGGCGCGGATGGTACAGAAATGTTTTGAGTAAAGATACTCCCTAGATCGCCGGAACTGACCCTTCCCAGGGGGCCTTGCTAATTTGCAGATAAACGAAGAATAAATAGGTGTCATCGCCACCAACAAAATGTCATTTTTTTCTTGTGATTGGTATTTGAGAGCGCAATAAAGTCAATAATCACGAATAAGTAAAAAGTGGTAAAAAGCCGAAAAGGGCGCCAGCAGTCCATTTGAGTCCGTCAGGTGGAATGGGGGGGGGGGGATCTGCCCCCTCTGACTGTATGGATGCTCCGCCACTGTCAGTGTAACTTAAGAACAGTGAATTTGACATCTTCAAAAGAAAGTGTGAAACACATATTCATTTCGTGTCCCTCCGTTACCGTGATGTTTTTCATGCCATATTTTTCCTACAGTAACAGCCACAAGAATTAAATATATGGGTATGAAGCAAGTTACTAGCTGTTTAGACATAGGCGTAGTAGCCTAATTCGATTTGGGGGGCTGTAAAGACTTGCCCGAAAATAAAATAAAATAAAAAATAAGATAAATGTTCGCGCTCCGCACGTTCAACATGTTATTGTGCATATCATATGGGCATTCATCGGTTATAACATCACATGCCAATAACATACATTCATTTTTCATCTTATTACCTTTCCATATTTGTTAAAATTATTGGGGAATTTGTTACAACAACAATGATCATAAGAATATAAGTTTAACCATTGAAAAACACATTGCAAAATATGCTTCTTTCAGTAGGTGCCCGAAAAATCCTCAGCATATTGCCGAATTTTCACCCCAAAAAATGAAATTACACTGCAAATTATTCTTTTTTCAGTAGGTGCCTGAAAATTCTCAGCGTTTTGCCCGAATTTTCACCAAAAATTTTGGTTGGGGGGCTACAGCCCCCTTCCCCCCCCCCGCCTCCTACGCCTATGTGTCTAGATAACCACACAAGAAATTGCAAAATAATCACCCAAGCTAATGCAGAGAGAAACAAAATGTGTCAGTAATACAGTCAAATGTCCCTCCGTTACCGCTTGACCAGTCAATAAGTAGGCTATTGTCCAACAAATGATCTCTATAGTGTTATTTTGTTTACAGTAGTACTTGGTAGTTGGTTCACAGGGATGTTGCCAGAGCATTATACATAGGGGTGGGGGAAGGGGGATATCGGGCAATCTTTACCAACTGAAAAATAAAAAAACAGGGATTGCCTTTATCGGGCCCATAAGTGGGGTTAAACTGTTTTTTTAAGCTGACGAGTGAAAGTTTAGGCACAAGTAATCCTTCAAAGTAGTCCTCCAAACCTTAAGGTGGAGTCCCAGATTTGGACCTACAGTGCAAGGGCCACCTCGTCCCTTCCGGTTCCTACCCCTATTATAAGGAAAAATTCCAGTTATCTGCTGCAAGCTCCGGTATATTACAGTAGGATTCAGTGTTTAATGCTATCAGGGCAATTCCTGGCATTCATTAGATCACTACTCTGTCAGCAAATACTTATTTGTCCAGTTTCTCATGCATATTTACTAATTCTGTGGCATTTTCATATGTAAATTTCCACACAATGTCCATCAGCCTAGTTGGTAATTCGTTAGAATTTCAATCAGCCAATGAGCAGGAAGTAAGTATTGCATAACACTATTGAGCACTTGAATAATTATAAAACACAGAAGGGTAAAATCTGTGATCGTTGCAATCTCCACAGCGCAGTGAAAACCACACTCAGGGAAAACAAACGCAGTATAGGTGTATACAGTACACTTTACTTGAAGGCAACGTTGATAGAACCAGATGCCAGAGCTTAATAGATGAAATTTGCCCTCTTCAAGAAGAGAATTAAAGCAGGAGGGCATTTCCATGAAAAAGTGTACATGGGCTCAAAATATAAATTCTGCAATCACATCTTGTCATTGGTTAAATGTTGTTGTAAACATATCCAAGTTTGTGGAATCAATATGATACCTTCCTAAATATTGATTTTTTTGTTGTAGAATTTTGCATATGAAGTGAAAGGATGCTGTAATGCAAATTTTGTGCACAAATTATTAAAAGATTTGTTTTTGTTCTCCTAAGAAATTAATGGTAATACTCAACTGATTTGTACATTTATTGCTTACATAGTGCACTAACTTCAGATATCACTACCAACCTTTTGAATATATAATCAAAAATAATCAATATTTGCTTTATTCAAACCTCTATCAGCTGATGTAACGTGAGTAACAAAAATTAATATTTTTCCCCATACATCAAATATGACACTACTAAAAATCTCATAATTGGATTTGGGTTTCTACTCATCACCCCGAAATGTGAAACAAGTAAAGAAATGATGTGCACCCCACTATGTTAAGTAGGGTAGGTGATGCAAATGGTAACGTGAGTTACCATGTTACGTGAGTTATCATACAGTATAATCATGCTTATAATGTAGACAATTATGCTACCAAGGTATAACTTAAGTCAAACTTGAAGCACCAAATGTGGTGAATGAACATGGTCATTTCAAGTTTTCTACGGTGTTGTTGAGATATGGACAATAATTCATTCACAATGAATTATGGCTTAAAACTAAATATGTTATTGAAGTTCAGTTAGTTTTTATCAGAGTCAATATTTGAGAACTCAAAATTGAATTGGTGGTTTTCACTGTTTAATAATCATATTGGGGGGGACATTTGCTTGGATGCAGGCAAATTACTATCAAAGCGGAGCGCCACCATTGGTTGGCCCGCAGTGTACAAGAAAATTTCTGGTTTTGATAGCCCCCCAAATCACCGGAAATGGCACTTCTCGGGCTTGGAAATGACCAACCAGATGTACACTTTTGCCTGAGAACCAAGTTTTCCTAATAGGTTTTTTTTTCATTCATAACCTTTTTTTCAAGATTGTCACCAGTCACACATCATGTTCGACCTCATTGCATCTCCTGTGGATCATTGCCTTTGTAGGTAATTCTATGTAACGCCTCACAACACCCGTCCGCCCCACTTTTCAAGGTTTTAAGCCCATTATTTGTTCAGAATTTGAATAATAAATTCACTTCAAAACATACCCATAATGTTGCACAAAATTTCATCTATGGACAACCAATTTAGAAAACCCCCCCTCAACCCCTAATAGACCGGTCAATTGCACGAGTAGAGGGAAGTATGATGAAGAATGTTGGTCAAGGAATTTTTGAAAATTCAGACACAGTTAAATTATTGGTGTACAAATATTAAAACCTCTTATAACTGTTACTATAAAACTTCGATATCTTAGAAAATATCAAAAAAAAATACGCTCCATGGGGAGGGCGGTCTCCACCCTTCATCCCCCCCCCTCCCTTGCCTACGCACCTGCAGTTAGAAATCTTGTAGGAAACAGGCCAAATGGAAACCCAGTGAACCCATATCGATGTGGATCATATATATGATTGTACGTACTTACACTTAGTCTGGGAGCCTGTCCCATATGATTTCACCCCATTTAGCCCAGAAGGTTTGACCCCTTAAAGTTACTTAGACCATCTAGGTCATTCACAAAAAAATTGTCAGCTTAACCCCAGTGGTCGGGTTCGGACCCCAGACCCCCTGAAAAATACCCCCCGGACGGGTTAATTTCACCCCATCTAGCCCATGGACCAAACTTTGTCAGAAGGAAGTAGTATGGCTGTACATTACAAAAAAGGCAAAACTGACAAAATTCCTGGTTGGGAAGGGGTTGTCAGACCCCCCACTAAGTCACCCCCAGTCGGGTTAATTTCACCCTATCTAGCCCATGGACCAAACTTTGTCATAAGGAAGTAGTATGGCTGTACATTACAAAAAAGGCAAAACTGACAAAATTCCTGGTCGGGAAGGGGTTGTCAGACCCCCCACTAAGTCACCCCAGTCGGGTTGATTTCACCCCATCTAGCCCATGGACCAAACTTTGTCAGAAGGAAGTAGTATGGCTGTACATTACAAAAAAGGCAAAACTGACAAAATTCCCAGTCGGGAAGGGGTTGTCAGACCCCCAACTAGGTCACCCCCAGTCGGGTTGATTTCACCCCATCTAGCCCATGGACCAAACTTTGGCAATACCAAACTTTGTCAAAAGGTAGTTGTATGGATGTACATTACAAAAAGTGCAAAACTGACAAAATTCCTGGTCGGGAAGGGGTTGTCAGACCCCCCACTAAGTCACCCCCAGTCAGGTTGATTTCACCTCATCTAGCCCATGGACCAAACTTTGTCAGAAGGAAGTAGTATGGCTGCATTACAAAAAAGGCAAAACTGACAAAATTCCTGGTCGGGAAGGGGTTGTCAGACCCCCAACTACGTCACCCCCAGTTGGGTTGATTTCACCCCATCTAGCCCATGGACCAAACTTTTGCAATACCAAACTTTGTCAAAAGGTAGTTGTATGGATGTACATAACAAAAAGTGTAAAACTGACAAAATTCCCAGTCGGGAAGGGGTTGTCAGACCCCCCACTAAGTCACCCCCAGTAGGGTTGATTTCATCCCATCTAGCCCATGGACCAAACTTTGTCAAAAGGAAGTAGTATGGATGTACATTACAAAAAGTGTAAAACTGGCAAAATTCCCAGTCGGGAAGGTGTTGTCAGACCCCCCACAAAAGGCACCCTCACCCAACCCCAAAAGGCGGGTTGATTTCACCCCTTCTAGCCCATAGACCAAATTTTGTCAAAAGAAGGTAGTATGTCTGTACGTTAAAAAAAGGAATATCTGACAAAATTGCTGTTCGGAAGGGGTTGTCAGACCCCTACAAAGAGCCCCTACCCAGTGTCTTTTACCCATGAACTGAGATGATAAAAATATAAACATAATTATTACAAAAATAAATATTTAATGATTATATTTATGAGAGGAGATATTCTATGTAATTTCAAAGAGCCTTCAATGTCCATTATGGCTTGCCTTTCTTAATTGCTTCATCTTTTTTGGTGACAAGCAGTCCAAAGTTGCTAGGCAAGGAAGTGACTGAAACACAATGATGCTCCTGTTTTTGGTCAGTTTAAAACATTTTGATTTTTGTTTACTATAGCACCTAAGTAAAAATTATGGGTAGGCATCCCTGGCCTAATAAACATACTGATATAGATGAGAATCTTGTGGGAGGAGTTTCTCCTGCCTTTTGCTGGAAATGTTTTAATTCATAAGACAATACATTGACCCTCTTTGTCTTATGTCTGTATTACTGTACAACCTTGCCCACATCCTGTTATGTGACCATAGTTGGTCCTCCACTTTCACCAAATTGCTCTATACCCATGTTTTATTCATGTAAAAAATAAGACCTGCTATAGTTAATGGCCTGCAACCCAGTTATCTGCTCGGTCCCATAATATATGGTGTTACAGCAGAGGTGGAACAAAAAAAAATGGGGACCCTTTGGCATATTAGAAATCGTTAATAGGAACATTCTTCTAATTTCTGAAGCCTTTTCAAATAGTTATAGATATGACAGATCTATAATTGGTTAATCAAAGAAGTTTATTTGGGGGGAGGCTTGACCACTCAATTATATTATTGAAGCTGCCCCCCTCCAATGCTTCAGCTGTTTTTGTGTTACGAATGCATACTTTCCTTGTGCAATTGTTTTCATTTCATTTTTGGCATTTCCTTAAATATATATATATCCTATGGGTTAGATTTCTATAGTAGCTCACATTGTACTATTGCAACCAATAATTAAGTACTCATATTGTTTCTTTTTAAACCTACAATTGGTAACATATGCCAGTATAAAGATTATTTGGTTGAAATCAAGGAATATTTACAAAATCTGGAAGTTTAATTTGATTTACATCATAGGTGAAAAGGCAGTATTCCCCCCCCCCCCCAAAAAAAAAAAAAAAAAAAAAACCAAGAGCATATTTCAACTATTTGATCTGTATTTAGTGTCTGATTTAGGGGGTGTTGTGGCGGGTGTACCCTTCCCCTTTCAGACCACCCCAAAAAAGTTGTGTTCCAGACAAGAATGCTGGAAAATAAGTGCATTATTCAAATCGTGCAGACACTACTTGTCTGAAAAATCAGATATCTGGATTTCCCTTTATTTTTATATCTAATAATTTTCACATTTTGAACCCAAATTTGGCAAATCAATCTTGATCGGGGCTTCATAACTGCGGTTTATCTGTCGAAAATCCTGTAACTGGTGAGCTTTACCTTAGCAATTTGTTTACAAATCACACTTTACTTAAAATATTTGCAGAAGAGGTGGATTGATAAGATGGACACAACAGAATTATGTAAGTGACCTGATGGTGAACAATGACAGAGACGTACTGTATCATAGGAACTAATCAAAAAGACAATATAGACTTTTAAGAATAACCATTTGTATTTTAAAACCTTTAAATCGCATTGTGCCCAATAACAGAAGGGCCTTAAAACTGAGTGAGGCCACTTTGCCATGTTTGTTCAAATGCAATGTTTGGTGGGGTTCTAGCTGTAACTATTTCCTCTTTTGTGGATGGTATTTCCTAAATTAAATTATCTTGTTAAATAATAATTATTATAGTTTTCCATGACTGTTTGTCATATTGAAGACACAAGTATGGTAATTGCCAGTCCAAACAACCATGTTGAACAAGCAAACTTATTCTACCAACATGAACTGGGACTGGTCCTGTTGAAAGCATGTTGTTATTTTCTACATTTTTCATGCAAAGGAATCTGCTTTACAAGTGTAAAACTTTTCATATTTAACATTTGTTCCTGGTTCTACATGTATCCATTTCTTGCTTTTACGGTATATATTATGTTACACAAATACAAAAGTGGCCCATGTGACCAGAATGGGTACATCTTTGCTTTCAGACCATTCGGTAAGTTTTTCCATGTTTTATAATACAATGTCTTGAATACTTTCTTTAAACAAAATTCTGGTCTATGATTAGATTGCGTGAATTGAATTGGCTGGGTGGGGGCACCTTTTGGGGGGGTCTGAAAACCCCTTCCCGACCAGCAATTTTGTCAGATTTTCCTTTATTTTAATGTACAGACATACTAATTCCTTTCGACAAAGTTAAGTCTGTGGGCTAAGATGGGGTGAAATCAACCCGCCTTTTGGGGTGGGTGAGGGTGACATTTGTTGGGGTCTGACAACACCTCCTCGACTGGGAATTTTGTCAGTTTTACTTTTTGTAATCAGGGTTGGCATTTTCCCAGGAAACCTGTTTTTCCCACTAAGCGGTAAAAACCAGGTAAAAACCGGGAAAAACTGGTAAATACCGGTAAAAACCGCCTCCTTCTCGAAAACTAGTATTAATTGTCCGTAAAATGCAGGGTCATCAGTAGGCACAATATTGTTTCATGACAGGCATATTTTATTGAATATGGGAGTATCTTAGCTTCATTTTGAGCTATTTTATCACATTCTTATTCTACTTTTTGTGGAAAAAAGAGTAGTTTTCGTATTGCACATGTATAGTTATTCTGTCACGATCTCTTTAGCAGTATGCATTGCCTATTGCCCAAACCATTATAGGTCTACACTGGGACATTCACCCCTCCTAAATTCTTCAGGCCTATTATGTGGCATGAACAGCGGAGGATAGAACGAAGTGGCGAACCATGGCATCCAAAGCCTCAAATGGACAAGGAACCATATAATAATATAATATTATGTGCTCAGACAGTTCATTCCATTAATACAGTAGGCAACAGTTTATTGAGGTGAACTTCAATCCAGGGGGCTCAATAGAAACTGCTTTGAAACTTTGTAAGGCACATGGGCCCAATTAAAGTATTAAACGCACAATGGCCCTATGGAGCCATTCGCACAACCAAACTGTTTACCTTATGCAAACATGGTCCAATTATGATACAACTTCATGCATGAGTGATTAAACACTTTGAGGTGGACAGGTGAGGTGATACTGGGCACTTCCTGTGTATAGGCTAACTGAAGAGGTAGGAGTATCAACAACACAAGTAACTGTTCCAATTGTTACCTATTCTCAAATTAGTTGATGTCACAACAGTCACTTAGTACAGTGCCTATAAGCAATATAAGCATAGTACAGTGCCTAGTGCGAAGTGTGAACAGAGTACAATTTATCGCAGACATGAAGTGATCGTTCTTGGATGTGAATCATCATTTGGATCTGAGCGGACTAATGTGGCATGTATAATATGACGAACCATAGCCCTAGGAGGCACCAACAGTTTGATACGAGTCCATTCTCTAGATAATGGAATTATGCATCTCGATAGGAAAACAAAGTTGGTTGATTTGAGCATCCAATATATTATTTATTTGAATTATTTATAATAGTCTAATCGGTAAACTCACAAGTTATAGATCATAGCTGTTCTTTGGATGTAACCCAACCCCCTACCATAAGATGCCATTTTCTTGTAGATTCTATGCTCCTCCACAAGTTCCACATGAGTTTTTAGGAATTCTATATAATTTGAGGTTTTTCCCGGTTTTTCCCAGTTTTTCCCACTTATAGGTGGGAAAAACCTCCCGGTAAAGACCGGTAAAAAACTTGTTTTTACCGGGCGGTAAAAACCGCCCGGTAAAAACCGGCCAACCTATTTGTAATGTACATCCATACTACTACCTTTTGACAAAGTTTGGTTTTGCCAAAGTTTGGTCCATGGGCTAGATGGGGTGAAATCAACCCGACTGGGGTGACTTAGTGGGGGGTCTGACAACCCCTTCCCGACCAGGAATTTTGTCAGTTTTGCCTTTTTTGTAATGTACAGCCATACTACTTCCTTCTGACAAAGTTTGGTCCATGGGCTAGATGGGGTGAAATCAACCCGTCTTTTGGGGGGTGGGTCAGGGTAAACTTTGTGGGGGTCTGACATCACCTTCCCGACCAACAAGTTTGTCAGTTTTTCCATATTTGTAACATACTACCATGCTACTTCCTTTTGCCAAAGTTTGGTCCATGGGCTAGATGGGGTGAAATCAACCCGACTGGGGGTGACTTAGTGGGGGGTCTGACAACCCCTTCCCGACCAGGAATTTTGTCAGTTTTGCCTTTTTTGTAATGTACAACCATACTACTTCCTTCTGACAAAGTTTGGTCCATGGGCTAGATGGGGTGAATTTAACCCGCCCAGGGGGTCTTTTTCAGGGGGTCTGGGGTCCGAACCCGACCACTGGGGTTGAGCTGACAATTTTTTTGTGAATGACCTAGATGGTCTAAGTAACTTTAAGGGGTCAAACCTTCTGGGCTAAATGGGGTGAAATCATATGGGACAGGCTCTTGGCTTAACTCATACACAAGATGCAAACCAAATTTCATTACGGATGCAGTCCGTCTAGTACTTCATTTCGAGAGAAAAAAATAAAAACTACTTTCGGTCATATATAGTAACAAATTGTGACACGGTTAGACAGGCGCCTTGCGACGAATTTGCCAAGGGAGGGGCAAAGCTTGTTCCCAAACTTTCTAATTGTAGCGCCACCATAAGTTAGCGCGAAGCGCAAAAGAAAATTTTGGCCAAAAATGCCCCCCAGATCGCTGGAAATGGCACTTCCAAGGCCTTGTAAGTTGCATCTAAGCATTTTCTATTTTGAAATTACTTTGATATCATAAAAAAATACAAAACATATACTTAAAAAAAACTATGCCATCAAATATTGGGGGGATATTAGATACTATATCCCCACCTAAAATATTGGGGGGACATGTCCCCCCCGTCCCCCCCCATGATCGCCGCCCATGATTGTTAATATTAGTGTTTACAAGGGTCCAAAAATCAGGAACCGAGTACCCGAGAGCTATTACCCATCGGGTATCTGGGTATCCGGGTACCCGGGGAAAAAATTACCCTTGTGTATCGCGATTTACAAGAAACTACATATTGGGTGCTATACTAAATGAATTATATTCTCCTCTGACAATGTTTTCATGTCCAAATAGGTGTAAGATAAGGTATGAAACCTTCCTCAACAATTTCTATTTGCTTTTGTTTCTGTCATTAACTTGTTAATAAATTAACATCAGTACTAACATCGCAATGCAGCAGCTACTTATGTTTGCTCTCCCATATAAATATCCAATTTAGCTCTTAAACAGTTTTAAATACTACTATCTATTATGCAAGCCCAGGGTTTGCACAGTTAGCCACACAATTGCGTGATTCCCACAATATGATCACATTTGGAATAAACGTTTAGTTAAAAACCACTTGCAATTATTATTTTTTAGTTATCCCGTTTATACCCGTGCAAACACTATAAGGAGATATTGCCACACTGGCCAGAGTCATTAGTACATAAGATGTTTGGAGATATTGCTTTGTATTCCCTCCTAATTTCAATTTGATTGAATTGCACTATCGAGGAAAATGCATTCAGATAATGGTACTGGGGGGAAGTGGTGTTCTGGGTAGGCCTCTAATTAATCCTACCCAGATGTGGCAGGGACTCTCTCTAGGAGGGCATACTGAGGGACACTTTACCATTACAGAAGGTATTGTGCCTGAGCGAAAAGAGACTCCAAAGTCTTTAAAGGAGCATTTTGTGTTGGTTTTCAATATTTGGTACTCCTTTTTTATCCCATAACAATGTTGCTTATTAGCTTGACTTGTCCTGTTTCACGTCCAATAATATTACAACAAACATTGTCAATTTTACATTTTTTGAACTTTGACTTTGACCCAAATCACATCAAGTTTTCATATCAAATTCTTGCAATCTGTGCGATCCAATCCATTGCATGTATTGTTAGCACTTACTGTAAGGCTCAAAACCTAAGTACTTCGAACTATCATGATCGATCAACCAAAACTCATTAAAATATGTCCTCAAACTTTGCATGTTGCACTAAATAGATTAACATGTAACAAGACTCTAGTTTCTGGGTTCTTTCATTACAGCTCAAAGTCATATGGTGTTGCTTATTTGTGTTAATTAATTTTTAATAACAAATAACTAGTGCAAGGTACCCCAGGGATTCCATAGGGCTTGTAACTCAAAATGTAAATGAACTGTACAATAGAGAGGGCTATATCCAGTTGTTATGTAATCATTTTAAAGATCAATAGCACAATTACATTATGCAAGGTTTACCATTAGTATGGTGCAATTTATATCTTCTAGTTCAATATAAGGGGAGGGAGGGAGGAATACCTTAAAAAATATATGTTTAATCTATGTTGCATATTTATAGCTGATTTGGAGGTATACTGTACAGAAAGTCCAAATGTATCTCTCAACTACCTATCCTCCTTTAAAGCTAAATTTAGGTCACAATGAGGCCACATGTTCTGTGAAAAAAAACATAATACATGCAGGGGAGGGGGGTATGCTCTGTGACAAAAAAACATAATACATGCAGGGGAAGGGGGGAGGAGGATAATACATGGACAACTTTTATAAATGTTTAACATGTTGCTCTTGCAATTCAGGAGAGTACAAAAATAAAGGGTCACTGAAGGACAGTATACAGGAAAAATGAGGTAATGAGACCATAATTCCTTTATGTTAATTCTGTGACAACAGACAAAAACAGAATACTGCAGTGTTCTCTTTTTATGGTACTTTAGAATGTAGTCATGGTTGAGGATCCAGACTTGGGGAAAGACCCATTTTTTCACTTGTTCTTTTGTAAATTAATTTACTTTCTTTGTAAAGCGCTTTGAGCAGTAACTTTTGTTTACTGATTTGGCGCTATATAAGTCTCATTTATTATTATTATTACTAAAGGGGAGCTCATTAGAGCCTTAACATGAGAGCAGTGAAGGTTAATCAACAGTTGGGGTGATCAATACAAAACATGTTTGGAGATACTCTCACACTAGTGTCTCAATACATAAAATGTAAAGTGATATTGTCACACCGGCATGTGTCTCAATGAATTACTATTCATGATCACAATTTGGCCATGTTCTCAATACATGACTTGCATGAGGATATTGTACAAATTTAATGATCACACTGGCTTTTGTCTCTCTTTACTGTCAGTCTACATAACATGTGTGAAGATACCGGGACAATGAACTGTGTTCAAAACATGAATAAAAATATTGTCACACTGGCCCGTGTCAATACATTTAACTTCAGTATTGTCATTCTGGCCTTTGTCTTTAAGAATAACATGTGAGGAGATATCATCATAATGGTCATTGTCTCAATACATGGATGGAGATATTGTCACATTTGCCAATTCTCAACACTGGCATGTGTCTCAACACACTAAAATTATAATGACATTCTATTATCTCAATACACTCACATGTTTCAGAGATAAATTGTCACAATGGTTTAATTGTCTCTATACACTAACATGCATATTGATACTGTCACACTGACCAGGTGTTTGAATACAACATGTATGGAGGTATTTTAACACTGACCTGTAACTCAATGCGCGTCTCTACAATACTGTCACAATGGCCATTGTATCTAACATGTATCCATCCTTGGGTATGTTGTCACACTGAGTTTTGTCTCTAAACATAACCTGTACGGAGGTGCTGTCACACCGGCCAGTGTCTCAACACATACATAGCAGGTACAGCAATAGGACCATTATCACAAGTGTTGTTTTTTTGTTATTTCTCATTTCCTAATTTTTGTTAAGGTTGCTAGCTTTGTTAAACATTTATTATTTGTCTTTCTAGTACCCTGTGTATATATGCTTAATTATACTTAACTATGTATTTGTACTTGCATGCATACACAAAATAAATCAAATCAAATCAGTGCCTTTAGGTAGAATGTAAGAAGATATTGCCACACTGGCCAGAGTCTTTAGTACATAAGATGTTTGGCGATATTGCTTTGTATTCCCTCCTAATTTCAGTTTGATTGAATTGCACTATCGAGGACAATGCATTTGGATAATGGTACTGGGGGGAAGTGGTGTTCTTGGTAGGCCTCTAATTTGTCCAACCCAGATGTGGCAGGGACTCTCTCTAGGAGGGCAGATTGAGGGACACTTTACCATTACAGAAGTATTGTGCCTGGAAAATTCTTGGTAATTTGACAATCAACCTCAAAACACTGCTTTAACATATATCAGTGATGGACTTTGCTCCTTCACATGATATTTATGCAGTGTAAGAAAATGAAAAGTTGATGACCAGTGCAATGTACAAGTCCTAACAGAAATTGGAAAAGCAAATGTACTTAAATGCCTATTATTCTTAATTTTCTTGTAATGATAAAATATCTGGTAAAACTTCATTTGATTTCAAGAATTAACATGACATTTATTGGGAGGATTAACAGTAAAAGGACTGCTAAGCATTGACAAGTTATAATTAACCTTCATCTCAATTAAGTCTTAATCCATAGTAAACAAAGCAATAACGGCGGACCATTCAAGTTACTTCCTGTTTGATTCAGTCTTAGACAGCAGATTTACACCATATAGTTTAAAGTGGTCCATTGTAGCGTGAACTAATATCCCGCCACACCCACTCACCTCCTAGCTGGATCCGCCCCTGATATAGTGACAATGTTTATGCATTAAATGGAAACTTAACAATTTCAGGCATTATACTGTATGCAACTGTCATTAGACATATATCAGAGACATGTAAATCAAGTCAAGGATCCTATACAACTGATAATTTGGTGAGGAACTGAATTTAGTAAACGTACACATTAGCAAAGTGGCAGAAGATATACTTCAGTATGCTATAGGCCTCTACCAAATTTATTTCTTGCTTTCCCTATTGTTCAAGTGTTTATATTTTCAAGCACTCAAAAAAAATATGTTACAAACATTCAAATGCTAAAATCCACAAGTTATCCTAACAACTTACATTTAATGATTAGAATATCGTCATAGGTTTGCTATGGCTTGTTTTTTGCATAAAAGGCAAAAAATAACCAGTTAGCAGCTTTTAATGAAACCCTTGCATACAGTACTTGCAAATATAAAATATAGCTCAAAGCATTCCCTAAATTATCGGGGTACTTATTATGGCTAACCTCAAAGTAGAACTAAGTTAAGCTGGGAGGCACTTTATTGCAAAACACAGAATGGAATATTTTAACCATACTGAAGTACATTTAAAGCTATTTGAAAGAACAAAATGTAAAACGTGGAAAGTTTCTTATATACTTATTCAGTTAATTTTCATTTATTTGCTTTTCATTGTTTTAATTGCTATTTTTATTTATTATTATCATTTTATTTATTTATTTAATTATTTGTTATTTATTTATTACTATTTTTTTTTTGGGAGGGGGGGCAGGTTGTCTGAACCCCAAGAATCCCCTGTTTGTACAGGTATGTTATGTACTGTCTCATGTAGTATTTTGAAACAACTGAATAATAACAATGCTTAAACACTACTCCAATCCTTGAAGAAACTTTATCAATTAAGAAGGAATTGGATCAATGAATCAATTTTGTTGTTGATACTACCTTTACCAAATCCTGCACCCATAGTTCTGAAGGTTATTTTTCCATTTTGAAGAAGATTACTGATAGCTTTACAAATGATTTGTAAATTATTAACTACAGGAAAAAAGTTAAAAACTCATACAGTTGTAATTCTTCCCTCTTATAAGGATAACACTATTCATACTGCTTTGCAGTTCACATAGACCCTGTATACTTTCCAACTGATTTAATCCAAAATACTGCATCCCCCCCCCCCCCCAAGGTCCACATCTCTGCAAATACTAAATTCAAATGATTCAATTAGCACTGGGAAATGACCAATAAACATTGCAACATCTTACATCAAGGGCCTTATAAAATCCAAAACATTCCAAAAGGGGAGGTGGACACCCTACCCCCCCCCCCCCTTGGACCACTCCCCCAAGTTTCCCTACCTGCAGATGTTAACTTCAAATATGCAATGACATGTACTGAGAGAGAGAACCAGTAAATATTGCATCTAATTGCTACAAAAATTCCAAACATTTCTTAAAGGGGAAAGGGGGAACCCTTTGTCCACTACCCCCCCCCCCTGGCCCCACTCTCAGACACCAAATTTTACTACCAACAGCTTCCCAAATGACCCACTTAAGCAACAAAGACATCTCTTCAACCCTTTCCATGTAATTTACCATGAAGGTATCCCATTTCTAGTTACTAAATCAACTGTAATTATATAATTTTTCTACAGTAGGGTGTGATTATATAACTTCTCTGTATGTGCGGATATATTATGACTTTTACCTCTCCCTGACTTCTGTAGCTCTCACCTCCCCCATTTATTTTGGTTTCTAACTAGGCCATACACAACAGTCAGTCTCATCATCTATAGCGTCCCCCCCCCCCACCTGGAAAAAATATGTACGCCCCAGTAGGAAAACTACATGAAAAAATTGTAAGCATTGCTTGACAGAGCTGGGAATTAAACTGATACCTCATTTTCTACTTCCCTTACCAATATTTTTAAATTCAGTTTGTCATACAATTTTGTTGTTATAAAATAATGTACAGATTTATTACATGCTAGTGAGTTCATTCTAAAATCCTGCATATTGGTGAAATGTGAAACCTATAACACCAACATCTATCTTGATCACATTTTCTATTGCATAAACATTTGTACTTTGTCAATCAATTTCAACATATCCACTCTGGGACATGTTGAAAAAGTGTAATTAAATTCTACAAGTTGCATATGAAATTGTGTGAGTAGATTAATAAATTGTAAAGGTCCATTCCCAAATGTTGTTTATGACAAATAGCACTCAGTTATTCAGCAGAATGTACTAAGACACTTTTTAATTTAAAGCTGATGTTTTGCTTTGATATGTCACAATAATAGAGCATTTTTGTGCAATTCAGAATACTCAATCTTCTAGCCTTTTTAGGTATGTTCATTTAAGCTATGCTCAATGTCATGAATGCATTTTTAATTAATTAAGTGCTGAAGTCAACTCCTCAGTGTAGTTCTCATTGGTAATGTTACCTTCTGTATTATAAACTTCTTTACACTGCCCAAAATCTTTTGCCTTCATATCAACACTAAATCAACCTAGTATTAAATCCAGCCTTTTTCCTTCACAGATTTTGTGTGACCTTGCAAACTGGAGGCAATACAGTCATATTATGAATTTTATCAATTAGTCAATGTATAGATAAACTTAGACATCCAAAAGTTGAAAGCTTGAAAAAACCATAGATATGGTATGTAAAGCTTTCTGAATATAGCACAATGTTACTTATGAGCAATTGTTTCAAAACCCATTTTACAAGGTGTTAAATGGTTGAGAAATGCACCTAAAATCTGAACACACAAAGTCCTTGTAACCTCCCGCAAAAGCCTTTCAAATGGTTTGACACTATACACCACTCAAATGCCACCACTCTTGGCAAAACATTTTCAGGTGAATTCATGTCCATACTACTTGATTATTTGTGCATGCATCAATAACAATTAAAGGTGACTTACCAGAGTATATCTATAGCCTATTGTGGGTAGTCAGCCATTCATAATTGATGACCAATGGAATTCTCAGTTTGTAACAAATTTCTGCCACAGCTGTGTAATACAAACAAACATTTTTCAATGCAATATCCATAACTATATTCTCAGTGATGTACATACAAAATGATATTCCAATGATGCATACAGTTTTTGTAATAATGCAAGACCCCTAAATGTTAAGTCCTTTGCCTACTGTAACAAATTACTGAAGTATTATACTAAATAAACAATAATAGTCTGCTGTTATTGGCTTGGTGATCAATGGTTTTCTATGTTTAATGAAACATACTTGAGTTAATAAAGCAAACTATTGTTTTATGCAATATTGTGCTCTTTATTTCTTCAAACAAAATATTCAAGTTAAGTAGCCAGACATATGAAAAAGAATGGGTAATTACTTGATGAAGAGATTCTTGGCCCCACAAAATTAACCATTGGGAGGTAAGAAAATATGAATTACTTAAAATGATAAATTGATGAATCTCTGCAAATCATTGGAGCTCCCTATTAATCAAAGTGCCTACTTCGCCAAAGTGTTCAATAGGCCTTATGTATACTTAATAAAGATAAGAGGAACACTCACCATCACAGCTTCAAAATGATTCCATACTTTCTTGTATATTTTTCGTGGCAGTTCCATGCAATTAGTGTACAAATTACACTAATCTTTTCCTCAATTACCAGTGCCCGGGGTTTTCGAGTTACGATTTGTACTGAAGAACCGATGTATTTATAAATGCCTTAGTTAAAGCCTACATTCTGGAAATTTAATTGATTATATTTGCAAGCTATGTTACTAGTTACAAATAAATCATGACCAGTTGTATCATTGTTGAATGTGTATCATTCGTTTACCAACCTAAGCCAAGTGCAGACATGATGCAGGCCTACATATGGCGAGGACAAAAAAGTGCTGAAAATACCACACTAGTGTCTAGGATATACATCAAATGTAACTTGTTACAGTAATGATATTACTTCTATCTCTTTACTGCACACCAATGCCAGTTCTCACCAATTACCGATTCAGGATAAACATTTTTTCTCTGCTGTATGGATCTATCAAACAATGACTTTTGGAAAGCACTTTATATAAAGTTGCTAAAGAAGTTATAACACTTTGCGTTGTAACTTGAAATTTTACCAGATCACTCTAGGCATGGTAGAGCATAGGTGCTAAGGTTGCGGGGAGACAGGTAAGCAAGGATGCAGAGTAAATACATCCTTTTCCTTCTGTCATTATTCCAACAGCACAATTTCTACACTGCATTGAAAGCAATAGTTTGGGGCAGATTAGAACTGCACAAGACAAAATGGTGGCAGTAATTAAGAACCTGCTCAAGTTCAGTCAAGCGTGAAGGTCAATTGTATGGAGGTGTGTGAACAGTCATTAACAAAGAGGGGTTGTCAGAGAGATGTTTCAGCCTGATAGTTGCATTGAAAATGTACAGTGTCCTTACGGGGTACTGAATTTGTTCCCCGTAAGGAATGTGTACCCTGTAAGTAATGCTGAAACTCGTATAGTACCCCATAAGGTATCAAACTTGAACACACGCATACATACATACATACATACATACATACATACATACATACATACATACATACATACATACATACATACATACATACATACATACATACATACATACACCCATACACCCTTACATACATACATACACGCATACATACATACATACATACAAATTCACCGTTGATTCCCTGGTACTACTTTTTGGTAGTACAATTGATCCATATGTTACCATTCAATGTAAGGACTACATAAAAGATATAAATATATTTGCATGTGTGCTGATTAATTAATTAATATACATATTAATTAAGGTTTCTGCTGTTAATCGTTAGTATTGTCACATTTAGTGTGATTTCAAGGAGGATGGCGGTCTGTAAACTGAGCCCAGTCCGCCATTGCTCAACAAAGAATAAAATCAACAGGCGTCATCATGTCTGCACTTATTTAGTGTGTACAATGTCCAGCTCCTCGTATCATCGTTTTCTTGTTCGTTTTGACTCGATTGTACTCGTTTTTTTTCCTTAGGTTTCCCATTGCATATGAATACTGTACACTGTATGCTAAATCGGAATTATAAAGAAGACTAAGCCTAATTATATTACCAACTGCCGTATTGTTTATTACGCATTTTCCAGGACCAACCAAATCTTACACGTTTTTTCACGAAATAGAGAATGGCATAAAACACAACATGGAACAATCAATGAAATGAAATTGAGAGCATAAATAATTATTTAAAGTTCTGGATAAAACGTTTCAAGGTATCCATGGAGTTGGCATTTTTACACTACCTTGAGTACTCGTTCCACTCCTTAGCATCAACATATAAAAATGTTTTCTGATGACACTGGGTATTTCCACCCTCTCAGAATAAATTATTTCGTGTGGTGGACCTTATCGGGAGTGGTTATGTACATTATTCGTGTGACGGAACATGCCCACAAGGTACTGTGAATTTAAAGACCATTTTAATCGTTTCTCGAGTGGAGGACCTGTTCAAATTTGAAAAGTTCATCAGAGCTATATATATATATAATCAAATGTTGCATTGAGAATAATTCTTGCTGCAGCTTTCAGTGGACGACTAAGTCTTGAACCAATCAACATGCTCTTAGTTTTTATTTCTATTTATAACCAATTTATATTTCTTGCACCATTGTAAACATTAGCCATATCTTCATCAAAATTGGAATTTAAATCATCTACAGACTTGCCCTTCATATGAAATGTATCATTTGCATACATTTTCGCCAAGCAATGCTTATTACTTTGACCCATGTCATTAATAAGTAAAACAAAAAACAACGGGCTCAGAATTGACCGCTGTGGCACCCCACATGTTACTGGCAGTAAAGGGAGGGGGGCACACCATTAACATAGATTGTTGCCAGTCTATTAGATAAAATACGACTTAAACCTCCCTAGCCCCCCCCCCAAAAAAAAAAACGTTTTCAAGTATTTGCTACGCAGACTTAACAGACGTGTGACTCCCGAGCGCGGCGTGTGGTACTTGGTACTACTACTCTTACTTTAACAGGTTAATTTCACATTACTTTCTATTTGCAGCTTTTATGCTACATAAAGTGAACGATAACCGACGTCACTTAACGTCGAACTTTGAAGGCAATTATTGTTTCATGTGTACCTTTTTATTTAGTTATGAAGTAAATGTGATACTAATTTGGAATTCTTTTTGCATACATAAAAGGTCACCTATACTTGATAATACTTCATTTGCGCATATTTTGCTTCAATTAAAAAAAGAAGAAAAAAGCAACTTGAAGTTAGACCAAGTGTCTTAGGCTACTATGGAATATATTTCATTTTAAGCTTATCAAAACCCATAATATCTACCCTGGATATCCCAAAATTGTAATGCATGCCTTGGATGTGTTCACATCCCATTTTTGCCACAATCATAAATAAAGAAATGTACTTTGGCGTGATCTACAGTTTACCTTCCAGAAGAATGAAATTTCATACGTTTGATGGCGCTCAAGAAGACAGAGTTTACATGGAATATTCCCATTTCGACTTTTAGTCGACTCGAAATTTGCTAACTAGCAATAGGCAAATAGCGTTAGCGATGTGCTTGATAAACAGTACAAAATACCACTGTATGAACCAACTGCTCAACGTATATCATATCCCATTTAAGGAAGGAACGTTTTAATTTACGAATTTCATCTGTTTTGAATATTCTTGCATTTTGTGTCTTAGGCTATTTGAGATTGTGAAAGACTCGCTGCAAGACATCAGTATCGAGAAATCCCAAAAGAACGAATAAGCATATTTTATCTATTTTTCTCTTTGCTTAGTATGCAATGAAGTGCGGCATTCGCTTATGACATGTTGTGCATTTCACTGATGTATGCATGACGCAAGTTTGGCCAACCCCAGCACCCTCTGTTCGTTTGGATTTGGGTAATTCCATGACTCATATGCTTTCTAGTCACTTCGCCCAACAACCATTTCGCCCAACTGCCATTTCGCCCAACCAGCCTGGTCATTTCGCCCAACCAGCCTGGTCATTTCGCCCAACCAGCCTGGTCATTTCGCCCAACCAGCATGGTCATTTCGCCCAACCATCATGGTCATTTCGCCCAACCATCATGGTCATTTCGCCCAACCTTATTTTTTACTAATATTCAGTCAGAATAATATTACTTTTTTCTATTCCACTAGTTCAATTTGATCTATTTTGGGTTAGGTTACTTCGTAATAGGTATATAAAAAAGTGAGGTCCGCTCGATATCTCGATATCGATCGGAGTAGCTGAGCAGTTATTTCGGGTATATATGGGAGGATTACACTACTTTAGGCGAAGTTACGCATACAATGGAAGTTATATTATTATACAAACACAGGGGAATCGGTCTTCATAAAAACCTATCAAACGTAAACACTGATCCATTCTACTGACTAACAATTCCCGAACGTTTCCTTATTAAATTGAAAAAAAATATAAAACCCGTCCGTAATATTGAATTACTATATTTAATCAATGTAACCACTTATGTAATCACATATGTTATCAATTTAACCACGACTTCAAGTTTCCTTAATACTCGGTTCGTATCCCGTAACGTTAACATTTCCCGAACGTTTACTATATCAAACCTATCAAACCTAACCCCTAAAACACTGATCCATCCTCAAGATTCCTTAATATTCGGTTCGTATCCTGTAACGTTAACAATTCCCGAACGTTTCCTTTTGAAATATCATATTTAATCAAGGTTGGGCGAAATGACCAGACTGGTTGGGCGAAATGACCAGGCTGGTTGGGCGAAATGACCAGGCTGGTTGGGCGAAATGACCAGGCTGGTTGGGCGAAATGACCAGGCTGGTTGGGCGAAATGGTAAGGTTGGGCGAAATGGCAGTTGGGCGAAATGGTTGTTGGGCGAAGTGTCCTGCTTCCACTCACATTACATGTTTGATTTCTTTGGGTTACTTTTGGCATTCATAATTTCATGGTTACTCACATTACATGGTCACTCTTGCTACAGTTTTTATGACCGTAACATTCTTAAAATATACTCTGCATGATATCATTGGTTCTTTGTAATGAAAACTAGCAGGAACAAAATTCCAATTATTTACATCCTTGTGTTTAATGTAAGAGGAAGAAAGAATCCTTATTTCTTTTACTCATATTATGTCATTCACCAGGGTATTGAACAAAGAATTTTGAAACATTACTTTGATATAGGCCTAGTACTCTTAATTTTTCCAATGTTATCTTGTATTATGCAATATGGGTTCAAGTAATCACCAAAACTATCGAGGAGATCAGGAGCAATTAATTCACCGATATATGCACAAAAATTTGGATCGTAACTTCATTCCACTTCATCTTGGTCAAATGTTAGTCAGAATATGTGTCGCGAACTGCTCCAAAACCATAAGGCCGATGGATCACACATTTGGCAGTGTGTGCTTAGGTAATAGTGTAAACATATATGTTGTTGCCATGGAAACGAAAACACAAAACACAATTAACTCAGAAGTTTTACACTGACAGCATTTAAATATCTTTCAGTACATATTTGGTAAGTCTCTTGGCGTTTTTAAATCTGTGCCGAAAAGGGTTCACCGAATTGGTGGATCCATGTTCCGAAGTTAATCAATAATTTACACTGATTAATGAACGTTATGTACATTTTACTACGGTAACATCATATACGTTATTATCAGCCAATTATCAGAAACGTTGACATATCTTTCTGAACACCCCATCAAATTGTGAGCAGACTTGCGAGCAGAGTGTGAGCAGACTGGTGTTGTTGTTCCACGGGGAAAAGTAGCAGGTGATAGTTAAGACTGATAGTTTGGACTGATATTTTGACTGAAATTTTGAAATTACCTTTTGGACGTTTGCCAAAATGGTAGTCAGTGTGCAAAATGTTAATTTGTAAGAACTTTACCGTTTTGCCTACTTAGCATATGCCACCAAGACTTCAGATTTTTAACGTCTTGTCAAGATTTTAGCAATTGTGCAAAACGGTAATATTCAATCTGTTGATGTTTTTCAACGTGTGTCAGTCGCCAATGTACATGTTTACATTCTATGCGTGTCCGTTAGATGTGTATTTTTGTTTATCATGAAATAGTTACATTACTTTTATTCTGTGAAGATATAGCATAAAGTCACTTTTCACTTAATTTGACTTTCATTTGACCTTTCAGTCTAAATGTTCGTGACAAACACAAGTTTTCATACAGGCGCCGCATTCCTACCAAGTTTTCAGAATATCGAAAGAGCCGTTTAGGAAGGAGTTTGTCACAGAAAATTGCGGTAAAACGTACATGTCACATTTGACCTCAGTTATCATGGTAACCAGATACTTTGATAGAACTTGACAGGTCGATTATAAGTTTCAAGGTCATATTTCAATTCAAAATTATCGCAATCAATCACTTTTCAATTAATTTGTCCTTTGACCTCTGACCATTAATTTTTCGTTCAGAAAGTCTACCGAGCACAAGACCGTATCATAAAAAACCTGTTTACTTCAGTTGGAAGAAAATCCACAGACTACTCAAGGAAGAGCTACATTGATATAGAATGAATTGATAGATCTATACTTTTATTTTGCAGCAATATTTGATTTCGACGACTCTTTCTTCGTAAATAGCTAGTAGACTGACAAACTGTACTGAATTAAGGTTTAATGAACTCAAACATTGAAAATACACTTAGCTTTCAGCATGGGTATGTAAACCGCGAAGGACAAAGTACATAAGTTATATGCCATAGAGATATCATAATTTCTAGCATATCATAATTATTGCAAGATCATGATACAACACATCTCTTTTATTGACTTATGCAAATGCCAAATTTAAGGGAGTGACAACTCTAGTATAGTAAAACATGATCACAACTCCCTTCACGCCAATGGAACTCTCCATATTAATGAAATAGTATAGTATAATATGTGGTGCAGGTATTGTGTAATGTTTAATGCGTCAAACGGTCTAAAGAGCTTCATATTCCGGAGTTTAATACACAAAGCATTGACACAGTAGTGTACAATAATTTAGAATCTTGAGAAGTTCTTGTTTCCAGAATTGATACAATGCACTGCCTTATCGTATCAGAACAAAAAAATCGTAATGTTTTTCTTCAAATGCATTCTTCTTGGAATCGCGTTTATTTCACAATTTTGTTGCCTTACTGGTAAGTATATATGAATGTCCATTATTGTTACTTAACTGCACTGTATTTTTAGTTTAATATAAGAAAAGTATATTGGCTACATAACTTTAGTTGCCATATAATTTAATATTCATATACATGGTACAAATATCCTTGAAAATTGAAAAGTCTTAATCGAGCTTCAAGTAAAGAACATCTTTACTGTCAAGTTCGATACGAGAATGCAGCCATGTGATAATGATTTGATATTGCACAAACGTATTACTGCATCTATGTTAATATATTTAACACTATTCATTTTAATTTAGCCATTGATTATTGCTTCTAACATCATGTTTTTCATTCATTATGTTTAGCCAAATTGTACTAATATTGAGCATGCATATTTAAGGTCAATACAACGGTAAGAGATGATGATTTCAGTAAAATAAACTGGACAAGTCAGTTATTTATGCAATATTATAGCAGTATTGGGTAAGCGAGGAATTTGCCAAGGGGGGGGGGGGGGGGGTTGAAGCCTGTAGGCAAATGTCCAAGCGTAGCGACACCACGCGTTGGCGCGAAGCGTACGAGAAAATTCTGCATCCCACCAACCAAAAATGTTTTTGAAAATTCTTGCAATATGCTGAGGATTTTTCGGTCACCTACTGAAAGGAAAATAATTTGCAATGTGTTTATCAATTGTTAAACTGATATTATTATCATTATTATTGTAACCTGTAGTAGGAAAGGTAACATAATCAATACACAAGTTTCGGTGACACACCCTGGTGAGGGTAACGTCACCCCTAGATAAGATTACCCTCAAAATCAGATTTTCAAGACTTTTTGTTTGTTTAGAACAGTACTTAAAGCAGCATTTTGCGTCCTTTTCTATGATTTTTCTCAACCTCACCGTTTCCACGATGCCATAACGACATACATAACTACCTTATCTATTGAAATCTTACTTCAAATGGTGGCATAAAAGTAAAAAAAATTGACAACTTTCAACTTTGTTTTTTCTCGAAGATATTTTCTGATGGGATTCAAATAAATCTCGCCCATCATATGAATATTTAAAAGCTACGAACGTCATTGGCCAATATACGTAATACAACACCATGCTTGATTTGGGTAGAGTGTCTTTGGCATTTGTACCAGGGAGCTGTTAGAGTCCCATGGAACGCGAAAAGGCAAACCTGTGTCGTTCTCTAAACTGAGATTTTCGTTGTCTAAACTAAGTATGTTGTTGTCTAAATTAAAGATGTTGCTGCTGTTTTACCACGTTGTTGCTCAAACTCACGTTGTTGTCTTAACTTCCGTTGTCTAAACATACGGAGTTGTCTAAACTTTCGTTGTTGCTATCGGCGCTGTTCAAAACTGCTCAACCACGTAATGTAACCAAAATGCAAAATGCATTGAGGTTTCGATGATTTCAGTTCACTAGAAAGTTGTTAGTATAAGCAGAACTAGCTGTTACTATGGAAATGGCCAGAACCACCATTTGATACATTAACACTATGGCATGATAAACACAGGTCAGTCTACTGTACGTGGCTATACACACCTCCACCAAAAACAATAGGGTTCTTGGAGGTCCAAGTCCATTTGGAGTCACCAGACGCATCAGTTTGGAAACCTTGTTTTATAAGCTACCGTATCTCCCACCGCCAGCCTATCAGATAACATGTGCGTTACAGCTCATACGAGTAATCAAGTAAAACGAGTGTCGAGACAAAATGCCAGCATAAAATACTGTACTTAGAATTGATTTATTTTAACCATTAAATGATGTCTGGATATGTTTTGAATGTCGGCAATCAAGTAAAACGAGTGACAGTAATATTACTAGAGACAAACGTTTTTGTCCCGATCGAACACCAATTGCGTTTATTATATGACCTATACTTTTCTATTGTAGTTGTAAGATGCGATGTTATCACTGCCTGTACTTTGTGAATGCGCTACACAATATTTATGACGGATGCCATCAAGTGCCCTAGCTTCGCTGTTTTACAGGGGCGGCCGTCCGACCTTCATTTCGCCTGCCTTGCCACTCTTTCCTCCTCGCCAACTTTGTATATAGTACCTCGATGCTCTGACCTGCAACGATTTCACCAGCAACCCCAACTCTTCAAATAACCCGCACATGTAGTGTGCATATCTCGCTAAATTCCACGCAATTTGTATTAGGCCTGTTCAAACTTCGGACTTTCAACTACACATGCGCATATCCTGAAAATTTGTGGAGAAAATATCATATAACCGTACCTACAACACATAGCCCTAGTCAAAACTCGAGTGCATCTTGGATGATCCGTTTCTTGCATAACATGTTAGCGGTCTTTTTGGTCTAAGAATTCTTAACAATGCTGAGCAAGATTTGTGTATATTCCATTTGCAACACAATCCCTTTCGCAAATCGAAACTCCGAACGGGATTGGTGTTACGAATGAACTTGCTTGGCGGGCTTAGTAAACTAGTTTTGTTAGTGTATTGCCTACGTACTTCAATATTGTTCCCTTCTTGTTACTCACGAAGCTCAGACTATATCCAACAATAGAGCAACTGATCCAACATTTGCCCTGGATGCTTAGTAGTATTTGGAAACAACCAGGGGCGGCGATTTGTTTGAAATATTGGGGGGGGGGGGGGAATTTGCTTGGGTGCAGGCGCGTAGCAACTTTCATCCTCAAAATTGTTCGCGCGCTTCGTGATATTTATTCTATTACTATCTAAGCGGAGCACCACCATCTGTTGGCTCGCATTGTACAAGAACATTTCTGGTTTTGATAGCCCCCAAGATCACCGGAAATGGCACTTCTCCGGCTTGAAAATGACCAACCAGATGTACACTTTTGCCTGAGTTTTTCCCAATAGTTTTTTTTTTCTTCCATAACCTTTTTCAAGATTTTCACCAGTCACACATCATGTTCGACCTCATCGCATCTCCTGTGGATAATTGCTTTTGTAGGTAATAGTACGTATCGGCCCACAATACCCGCCAGCCCCACTTTTCAAGGTTTTAAGCCCATTATTTGTGCAAAATTTGAACAATAAATTCACTTCAATACATGCCCATAATGTTGCACAAAGTATCATCTATGGACAACCAATATAGAAAAAAACACTTCAACCCTTAACAGACCGGTCAAAATTGCACGAGTAGAGGGAAGTATGATGAAGAATGTTGGTCAGGGAATTTTCAAAAATTCAGACACAGTTTATTAATTGGTGTACAAATATTAAAACCTCTTATAATGGCTACTATAAAACTTCGATATCTTAAAAAATAAAAAAATAAACTAGCTTCAAGGGGGGGCGGTCTCCCCCTTCGCCCCCCCCCCCCCCCTGGCTACGCGCATGCGGTTAGAAATCTTGTAGGAAACAGGCCAAATGGAACACATTGAACCCATATCGATGTGGATCATGTATATGATTGTACGTACTTACACTCATACACAAGAGATGTACAGACATTATGATAATAATCATGAGTGACAACATGCTATACGGTCACAGTTCACAGAAACGACCACGAAGAGTCATTTACCTCATGCAGCATGTGTTGGATGAAGTTTTAGCCACCGCCAAATATGATTTGGATAAATAATCTCACGCATTATTTTCTATTTATAGCCACACAACAAGACTATGCCACCAAATATTGGGGGGGGGGGATATTAGATACTATATCCCCACCTAAAATATTGGGGGGGGGGCATGTCCCACCGTCCCCCCATGATCGCCGCCCATGGAAACAACCAAGTCCACGAAAATTATAGTATTTAAATAACATTTTTACGCAATGTCGAAACTTCAATATCTACTTTTGACGATGTATGAATACATTAGTTTATACACACGAATCAGTGTTGAACCAGAATCATGACTTGAAGCACGTGGTCAAAGGGCCCGCGAAAATTTACGAAAGTTTGCAACGAAGAAATAACTGTGGTATAAATGCACATTTTACACTATCAACTCTCAATACGGAGAGAACAAAACATACTGTGAGATGAAAAGTCCTTTTCAGTATCAGAGCTTTTGTGGTAGCTTCCCGCAAAATTCATATATTGTCTCAACTCATAACTATCTGTGATAAAACAGTTATTCAAATATTACGTTAACAACGTCCTCGGATTCGTACCAACTATCATGTAAATATCGTTAACAACGTTATATTTGTTCGACAAATCAAGACGTAATGATTTCCCCTTCTCGCGTTACATAGTTAAACCATCATACTTTGCGTTCATTGAGCACTGAAGATGCAAGCATGTTTGCAGACAATGGGTAAGTGACAATTAACCAAACAAATCTCGGGAAATTTGAGAAAACATCATTGGCTGTATTTAGCATGAAAATCTCTGTAATAGATATGTTGTTTGCTCTGCACGGAAGCAACTTGCGGTTGATTGTTATAATTTTTTGAAAAGTGAAAAGTAAGTTGGCCTGACGTTTCGTTCCTAGCAGGATCTTCTTCAGAGGCTAAATGACAAGTAGCAGTAACAGAAGGGACAAAAACACGCACAGAATACAGACAGGTTAATGAGCACGGTGAACACAATGAGATAGATGTAAGGGGATAAGTAGACAAGGGATGGAGAGACGAAAGCAGCGATGGAAGAGGAGAGGTAGGAGATAAACAGTGGAGGGACAAAGAGAGGATCTCCCTCCCGACTTATCCTGGTAGTACTAAAGTACTCCTCGAGACCAATGTTTAGAGCCTTATCACACTCACTGAAGGCTCGCTCCATATACAAATCACTTGGTGTATTCTATAGTAATAATGAATGAATTTGCGTTTGTTAAATTGAGATAATTAGCATGAACTGCGTCTTAACGTTGATAAACTGCTATCTGCTTTGAACAGCACTCCGTACAGGTTTGCTAATATAAAAATGGTGCCATGAGCAGTTGTTCATCTCCATCATTGATTTTCATACTTCACTGTCATTCTGTAGTGCTGAAAGAAAGCACTTTCATGTTCCTGGTTTGCATCATTGAATAAACAGCCAGTTTATTTTGAATTAAAATGTTTTGAATAGTACAAAGCTCACTAATAAGTTGGACACCGAGATTCGTATTTTGCAAGACTAGGTGTAGGACTATCATTTTTGGAGTCCGGATGCCTTGTTTGTCACCGAGCTAATGGAATACGTTTGCAATAAACGTTTAAAATGATTATATATGCTTTTGTAGGTTTCTTTTCTTAATTTTAATATATTTGTGAATTATCACCCGATACACACAGAGAACACAGTATAACTAGCCTACTATAAATCTAATCTTTTGTACCCAAGGTAAAAACTGGATCGTGCTATTATCGGTAGCACGTGCTATTAGGATTAAAGTAGGAACTGAGGATATGTGTAAACCCAACAAATCCAGTTGAATTTTTGGATTACAAATATCCTCAGTTATAACTATGTAATCCTTATATAGCACATGCTACCGGTGTATCAGATTAATCAGCACGATCCAATTTTTATTGTGGAACAAAACTTTTAATTAACATAGTTACTGTAATCTCTGTGTAAATCGGTTGGAAATATATAATTTGATTGCTTGTGATTTCGGCATTGGTGCCTCACAGTATTATTTTTTTGTTACAGTTTATTCATAATTGATTATTTTATATGCATTTCAATAATTCTTTGTCGTCTTGAATTATTGCTTTCCCTGCTAGCCAGTTATACTGGTGCTTGATAAGGAAATATGCTGTTTTTTTTTCTAACTTGGACGACTGTGAAAGATAAGAACTAAACTTAAGATATCACTGCTTCAATTATATATAAGTTTATTCAATAGTTTTGATAAAACATGAGGCCTATACTACAACACAGTCCAATATTAAGAACCCTGAGATGCACTCGATTAAGAACAAGGCGGAATTGGGGCGGGTGTGGGAAAGGAGAATCGACGTTAGTAGGGTTGAATTAACTAGTAAAACAATATCAGCTAAACTACGAACAAATGCGTTGCAGTGATGTATTGGAGTGTGAATTCTTCATTGTGTTACTGTTAGCTTGTAGGATTCAAGCTGATAACTGGAAGTAAAGACATAAACTTAAGTAAATCCCTAGTTCAACTGTCTGAATGCTAACTTCTTTAATTTTGATATTCTATTTACTTCCTCCACATTCTAGGGGATTGTGCCAACATCAGTGAACGTACTGCATTACATGCAAAGCTTCTGAACAGTAGCACGTACAATCTTTATGTGAGACCTGTAGAAAATTCATCTCTACCGGTTTCTGTTCAGTTCCGTTTCGCACCGGTGATACTTTATTTGGTAAATCAATTTGAAGTACATTCTTTCCTTTTTTCTCAACTTAGAAGTTTCTCGTTTGTTCTTTTCATTGTTATATATGAAATGTTTTCATCATTAAAAAGGAAGACAAATCGTTTTCCAATATTGGTATACAGGCAAGTGAATCATCAACATTTTTGTGTGAAGATTTTTGAAGATAATTCATTCAACACTCCTAACTGGTTGTCGGTGTGGAAACCTCGTTAGATCTCAATGAAACTTTTAAGTGGCGCCATGCATGTGTTTTCGGATATGCAAGTCCCGTCTCAGAGAGGTATCGATTTCTCAAAGTAAAATAATACCATTTGCCCGACAGCTGAGTAGCCAAGTAAATATTTTTATTCGAGTTTGGTAGGTGATCTTTGCAAGGCTTAGTCCATATAAACTTGGTTAAGACTTTATGTTCCAGTTTTCTCTATATAAAACAGGGACACCCTTTTTCGGAGGTGAAGACATTGCATTTCTAGGGTCGCAGGCAGAACCTACTGCCTAGATGAAATAACCTTTTCGACAACTTTGTGGGCTGTATGATATATACGAATAATTTGGAGCTTAGGCCCCCAATACCCTCTCCACGTGGCCATAAGCCGCTGTATGAAGCATTGTATAATAAAGTACACAAGTCATATGGTATTTGGTGATTCTGATGCAGCACTATCGTGTTTTAAATATGCATTAATTTGTTTCTTCCAGGTTCAAGGTAATCAGGAATTGCAGTTAAGAGGCAGGATGGTTTTGGTATGCAATATATTTCTTCAGTTTTTCGAGTTATTTATGTATCGTAATAATTAAACCCTCGGCTGTAAACTACAATTTGTACAGTTTGAATCTTTTGTTGCTACATTGGGGAATGATACAAAATAGTATTAAGCTAGCAAGAAAACTAAAACAAGAAATGAACACTGTTTGCAACCTCAGAGTGATAGTTGGAGTACGAAGGAAAATTCCTATTCGACCCTTATAGGAGTTGGATTCTTCATGGAGAATGGCCGATATTAACATAATGGTTTTTCACGTTTATCCTCTTTTTGAGGGCTAAACTTTCTTGAAGAGAAACACACAGGAGGAATGGCAGAAAATTGGGAGGGAATGGGCAAGGACGGAGTGGCATGGGTTGGTGGGATGCTTTATCAGATAATGAGTGATTGGAGACAATAAGAGGAAATATGAGGAAAAGGATACCCGCGATGACAGGGTGTTCTAATAATGCATTAACACAGATTTTGTTTTTGAAGTCCTTAACACTCGACCACAGTGATTCTACTGCAGGTGTGTGAATGCGTATAAACTGGCTTTGTATAACTGTCAATGAGCGTGTGTTACCCAAGTGTTATAATTGAACAGAGTGCACCCCTGGTGCTTCTGAATCTGACAATACAATATTTACACTTTTTGTTGGCAATCCAAGACTTAAATAAGAAATGAATGTGTAACAATCAGGTATTTATATATATATATATATATATATATATATATATATATATATATATATATATCTTTTTTTTAACTGGGTGTTGAATCGAATCACTTAGTATCTTTGATGTCGCCAAACAAACATTTAAACCTTATGGGACTAAGAATTTATGTGTTTTCCCCTCAGATTTGGGATGACCATCGCCTAACCTGGAATCCTGATGATTACGGTGGTCTTCATAGTTTAGATCTACCAGTAAATAAAATATGGCAACCGGAACTGATCTTGTATGAAAGGTACATAAGAAAAAACTCTAGAAAAAAATCGTTTAGGTTTGTTTCGCTAATTTAGCCCATTATGTTAAAGAAAAGACTTATCCAAACATAGCGCACCACTAGCCGACTAGGGAAGCACACACCGCACTTCCTGATCATTCATGTGTGGACTGACCTGGTATGTTCAGTTTTATCCATCCGTTATCGAGGGGGGGGGGGGGTGGTAAATTCTGATACTGCGCCTTTAGCCTATGGTTTACTTCAGATTTTTTGTTAAGACTTCCACCTCATTGTGGTGAAACTAGATATGTATTTCAATAAATAATATTCAATACTATTCCAAACTGTCCAGCTACGTTTTCATAAAGGTTTTTTGAGAAACTAGTAAGTGTCTTTAAAGTGTATCTTAAAGAGTTTATATTGGCCTGCCTGGGTACATTAATTTTTATACAATGATTTTCTCATCCCTTCATAGAAAATTTCAAGCGCAGCGCGATGCTCCAAAAGTGATGCTTACAAAGACAAAAACAAGTTTGCCAAGTTCGGTACGGAATGATATTTGATTGGTAATATGCATAGGCGAAGGAAGCCCGATTTTTTTTGGGGGGGGGGGTGGAAGGGGGCTGTTGTCTTGCCTAAAACATAATAAACTATTTCGCGCGCTACGCGCGCGTGTAATGTCTACATGTACATATCATATGGGTATGCATCGGTTATTACATCGCTACATTACACCATTATATTAAAGAAGAGACTTATCCAAACATAGCGCATCACTAGCCGACTAGGGAAGCAAACCCCAATTCCTGATCATTCATGAAACGTGTGGACAAAAAAAAGTTGCCAAGTTCGGTACAGAATGATATTTGATGGTTAATATGCACAGGCGTAGGAAGCTCAAATTGTTTTTTTTTTCTTTGGGGGGGGGAGGGGGGTGTTTAGACTTGCCCGAAAGATATAAGCAACTATTTCGCGCGCCACGCGCGCGTTCAACGTCTTCATGTAAATATCATATGGGCATGCATCAGGTATTACATCGCATGCCAATTACATACAAAAATTTGCCGTGTTATTACCCTTCAATATTGGTTATAATTTTTGGGGAAGTCGTTTAACATTTAGTAATGGCATTATTAATAGCGAATTAGTCGGGGAAGCTTAGAACTATTTTAATTACCAAGGAGATATATTTTATTTACTATTGATTTTCTTTAGCTTCACCATTGCAATGTATTTTTCTTTCAGTAGGTGCCCGAAAATTATCAGCATATTGCCCGAATTTTCACAAAAATATTTGGCTGGGGGGGGGGGCTGCAGCCCCCCGTCTCCTACGTCTATTGAATATGTGACCTGTTTTTCCATGGTTTTAATGGGTAATCTATTTTGTTTGATACTAGGATTCCCACTGACACTGATCTCAATCTCCAAATAGAGACCAAAGTTGCGAAAGTTCTTTCTAACGGAACAGTTTACTGGTATACCATGGCATCAACAAGATCATTCTGCTTCATGGATATTAGGAAGTTTCCATTCGATGAGCAGAACTGTGACGTAACGTTCACAACTTGGATGCACCCGAAAAGCGAGGTAATGGTTACGTTGTAGCAAGATACATCCAAAAATGTTTAAGTGTATAATACAGGGCTACTTGACTAAAGGAATAAATTGGAAATCTAAACACCGTACTTATTTTGTTTCCATGGCCATTAAAAGTGCACAATCTTGCTTTACATATTTTATGCTAATGTTCTCCATGCCATGACGTATTATTACCTCATTGCGGAGATGGTCTATTGCAGTCAGTTTGTTATTGCCATAGCAACGGTTGCCATGGTTGTAGTTAATTTTCCTGAGCAGCGATTTGGGAGCTCACCCATGGTAGGGTGCTCGGAAGTCCATATCTGGGTTAGAAGCTGTCCGTGTATGTGTATGTCTGTTACATCGACAATTTTGTGTCAAAAACTCCTCCTAAGTGGAATATGCCGACTTTCATCACACCTGACGGGAACTTCTATCTCGCAGACCCGCGCAACGAAAGGCCAAATATCAGAAGTTGCATAAGGTGAAAAGTAAATTTCTGCTTTACCTCCAAGGGAAAACATTGAATTGATTAAATGGGTACAATGGGAATGTCAAATACTATCAACATTTGAGGTTACCATTGAAACTGAGTTCAAAGGTCACGGGCTTGAAGGTCAAATGTATATTTGAGTGCAAATATGTATTAAGAACTCCTATTCAACGGCTGGGGACATTTTCGTCAATCTTGGTATGGAGGTGCCCTGTGATAGCAACCTGCAGTGTTTCGCAGACACCTAGAACAAAAGGTCACAGGTCATATCACGCTAAACGCAACTTTTTGCTAAAAAGCGAAAGGGGGAGCGTTGGATTAACTTGACTTCACAGGTACGATGGCCGTGTCGAGTATTACAAAATATGGTAACTGAGAACAATGGTGTACGACGAATGTCGTAGGTCAAATTTGGCAAAAAGTGACCTTTTGCTACAACTCCAGTTCAGTGGCGTCGCCAAGGGGGGGGGGGAGCAGGGGGCACGTGCTCCCTGGAAAACCTAGTGCCCCCGAGTGCCCCCCATCTGAGATTTGGGTTGGTAAAAAAATATATATATATTTTGCAACATTCAACTCCCATCATCTGAGTTGGTTTTTCATAAGGATTACTCAGGTATTACTCTTCCAAGTTCATTCTATTCCTTTTTTAATGCAGTTGACTCATTGTCATGCTGCTTGTGTGCATTTGTCATATGGGTGCGAGTGTTTGTCTGCTGTCTGTGTGTGTCTTTTACCTCTCGTGAATTGGATGCCTGTGAAATGCCGAAAATCCGGACCTGCTGTGAGAAGGGAGGGTACTGCAGTATGTTGCCTTGGTCTGAGGTTGACAGGTTAGGAGCTGACGAAATGTGAGAATGTCCGCAGGCACCATACTTGCCTATATTTGTGGACCCATATATAAACCCTGTTGTGTAGGGGGTGCAGAGGTCATTTGAGGTTAGATGCTTGTAGGAACAAATGGCGAAAGTTCACACCTGCATACTGAGCCATACTCGATGTGTGATCAAACTTTGGATTGCATGGTGAGATCCCTGATAGGAGCCAATAACGATGCTGGAACCTGTTACATCTTAATAGATAATGGGAGAAAACGAGAAGGACAAGAAAGGAGTCGAGGGTCATGCACACATTAATTCAACAAATGTAGGTTCTATTGATAGGGTTAGGCATAATATCGACAGCATGTGGTTCATATCCTCTGCAAAATTCTGCGCGTTGTTAAAATCATTACCTCAAAAATAGCAATTTCTGGAGATATCTTCAGATCGAATTTAGCATCAAATGTGGCACCATTTTGCATCTAGCCCATCCTCCGTATGCGAAAATTTTCCAAAGGGGAGGGGGGCACCCCCTCCCCTTAGACCCATCTCCCAGGATGGCGATCCGTATCCACCTAAGTACCCCCATCAAATGCTGGTGCCCCCCTGTGCCCCCCAGACTGAAAAGTCTGGTGACGCCACTGCTCCAGTTAGGTATTGAATTGACTTCCAAACTTCACATGTGTAATAAATATGTTAAGTTCTATCAAAATGTAGTTACCATGGTAAGCGAGGTCAAAGGTCAACAGTAGGAGGTCACGGGTCAAATAAGTCAAAATGTATGTTTTGGTTAAACTCCAAGGAGAAGCATTAAATTGACTTGCAACCTTTACAGGTATAATACGTATGTCAAGTTACTGATCAAAATATGTGGTTGCTATCGTTACAAACGTCAGCAGTCAGAGTTCAAGAAGGGATTTTTTTGGCTATAACTCTAAGGTGAAGCATTGCAATGACATCCAACGTTCACAACAATATTGAATAAAAATGTCAAGTGCTATCACACTATGTGGTTACAATGGTAACTAAAGTAAAACTTAGAAGTCGAGATTCAATAGACAAGGCGCTAGCAAGTTTTTGAGTATATATTCAAAGATATTGTACTGCTCCAATGTGCTAGATTGTTGACTTTTATACTTCTGAAACACAAAAGATGAAGACAGTGAATGCGCGCAGCTGCCTCGCTTGTTTTCTACAACAAGATGTTTAATAGAGCGTTCGCATACACTCAATGATGATGCAAACTATGGTACGTGTTCGCGTGTGTATTTCTTTAATTTTGCTTTCCTTCAGAATTACAGGTGACTTTTTGCTATGAATGCATATGTTGAATAGCCTTACAACCTTCACAAATTAAAAATTGTCAAAATAAAAAATTTCATTCATGGCAACTAAGGTCAAAAGTCTTGGTGTTTTGACCTATGCAGTGTTCATGAATTCAAAAGGAAATGGCTAAGTATGCAGATTATAAGCAGGTATGCATCAAATTGATTTTGAGATGATATTTTCAGCTTAGTGGATTTCCCTCAAGTTTTGTTTGTAAACTTGATTTTTTTTCTCTTACCCTATGTAGCTCTTTCTTAAAGTACTAATATGTTGTTTATATTTGCATAGTAGATGTATCTAATTGGTCTTTGTTCCTTCATGCATACGGCGATAGTCAATTTTCAACAAAAAAAAATGAATATATAGAAAAATGTATTGACTATTATTGGAACCGTTTTCCAGTTTCATGATTCGTCTAGTTATTCCACATCAGCATATATACCTTCGACAAAGGTTTCGGTTCCTCTTAAATATTCACAATAGTTGTTAAGATGTAGTACAAGTTTCTAATTATTATTCCAAAATGGTAATGACTCCACACAGAGGCAGTGAGTGTGTAATGGTTTACGTATACTATTCTTAAACATTGTAATACACTCTACTACAACCGCCCTGGGCTTATCAGATTTTAATAAAAGATAGAGGCTCTATAAATGTATCATACAAAAGATTGTCATATATATTATGTAGTACTGTTTAAATGAGTTATATATACCGTTTTTACAATGAAGGGCGGGGAAAAATTGGTTTGGTACTATCTCATTTTAATTTTCCGTGACACCCGCACCTGTCTATACAGTAAGACAAGAAACGAATGTTCTAGATGTGGATAACAAAGATAACGTTTTCTATGTGTTAGTTCGTGCTATATCAACATCAACATGTATGTATTTCACATATTTCATATATATATATATATATATATATATATATATATATATATATATATATATATATATATATATATATATATATATATATATATATATATATATATATATATATTTATATATATTAACTGTTATTTTGCAGCAAACACTTTACCACATCTACGATTTATTCATAAACGACACTTACAAAGAAAATGAAGCAAGTGTTGGTGAATGGAAGATGACGCAATTCCATTATGACCCAACCTACCAATGCCTTTACTGCGTAGAGGATCAATCGTACATAACGTATAAAACCACACTGGAACGGTATAATCCTCTTGCCGCCCATCTTAGTTTGATTGTTCCTTGTGGGTTAGTGACAACGCTGTATTATCTTATGTTTTGGTTTCCTGATGGAGATGCTGAAGTTGCTACGTATGGCCTCACGTGTATATTGGCTTTGGTGGCTTTCTTACAGTTGTTGTACAACCTGCTACCTAGCACTGGTGTCTGTTTTATAGGTGAGTTCAATGATAAACAGATTATCACACGAAGATGATGTTGCTTATTGCTATAAAAAGATTGGCAATACCACAGGGCCATATGTCTCATATCCAATATTGTGTTCGCTATGTCGAACTATGGTCACGTGATGTCAATTTTAGTGTTGCTTTTCGAATGTCACCGAACAGCCAGTGTCGTTCAGCTAAATGATTGATATGCCACTGGAATCGAGGGCGACATTTCTTTCTATTTGACTTGTTTAAATATGAAAATGCAACTGTTGGCTATTACCATACTACGATTTAAAACTTCCATAAATACCACACACCGTGCCTGACAGGATCACGATAATTGCACCCCCAGCCCCATCCCAGTCAGGTTTGATTTACATTCCAATTTAACTGGAATCTCTGGAATATATGTCTGTGTTTAAGTTAAAATAGCTACAAGATAACTATCTTGAAAGCACTACAGCTTCCCGGTTTGAAGACATTTAATTTCTCTTTCTCTTCGCCTGTGCTTTAAAGTCGTTACTACTGAACAACAAATATTTCAAAATCCATCAACTTCAGTGGACTTCCCTCGCCTTCAACATCACCAGTGCCTTGCAATACATTCCGTATACCGTTTTAAACGCGCGGCGAGAGAACAAAACAAAATTCCTGAAAACGCTTGAGCTATCTGGGTCTTTGCCCTAGACTCCCAGTAGGGATCTGAGATGCATTCCAGAAGAATGAAACATAAATCTAGTTTGTATTTTTGTGCTTTGAAATCGCTTTCAAGAATTCCTGCAGCTTCTGTATGCTTGTACGCCCCGCCCCTCCTCCAATAACAGTGCACAGTTGTAATTATAAAGTACTTTTGTTTTCGAAAAGATGCGCAGCTAGTCAATTGCAAGTCGGTCTCGAAACTACGGTGAATGTAAGAAACTGGTTATATGAGATTAAAGCTTTGTCACAATCTTGAATTTCTTTCAAAAATGTATATATGTTTAAAAGTTGTTTGCGTGCCCCCACATTCCTCTCCCCTTACTTTGGAACTGCTCCTGATGTTTCCAGACTAACAGATTAAGCTCTATCGTTGTGCGCAATAATCTCTGCTCACCGATCATCGTGAAACAGCGCCTAGCGGTAACCTGAACACAAAGAGTGTCACTTAAAGGGGGAACATAGAGTCGATCATTTGACCGGGGGCTGGCTGGTTTGATTTTTGTACAGTTTTGACAACACAAAATACCGATCTAACTAATCCAGATATTATATTTTTTAACTTTAAATTTACAATTTCACTGTGTCTGTAGACCACTGTAGATGTATATAAAACACTTTTATTATTTTTAAGGACTATATGTCGTGGTGTTGATGACGTTGGGAACGGCCAAGACAATCCGGAAGGTTACTTCATATTGCATCAAAAAAACTCGATCATCAATCTCCACCGACAACCCCATCGCTGTTGCAGGAATCGACAGAAATGATTCTGATGGGGGAGAAGGTACACAGAACGTATTACAAGGTAAAAAAAAATATGAGAACAAAATCAAAAAAGTCTGTGAGAAGAATTAGACATATTAAAAACGTCATTGCACAATAATTGACGATCGAACAATCGTCTAATTGTCTCAGAATTGTGCAGATAAAATATTTGTAGAGTAGAACTGTTTTTTCTTTCCAAGGCTATCATAATATACAGTAAAGAATTGTTTCTTTTCCTTAACGGTATACAGAATAATAACTCTGTGATAAACTTTCACTTTGCAAAGGTGTTGGCGCCACATTTGTAAAAAGAAGCGGTTCCTACACTTCATGTTTACTAATTTCCTGTGGGATACTTGATACTACATTCTTTATTTTGTTTTATATCGTTATATTAACATCAGCATTAAAACTTGTTTACCTTATAAACTTTAAGCAATTTCGAATGTGCTTTTCGTAAGGCTAACTTAGATATAAAAAAGGTGTGTGTGTGTCTTGGAATGGGGAGGCGGGGGGGGGTGGGGGATTGGGCGGAAAGGCAGAAACCAGTGACCAGTTTAAGGATCCTCACCAGGCGATGTTTACTTTTGAAGCTGCTACGGGAGCTCAGAAATCTTAAAAAAATTACTATTATATCTAAAAATTGTGTTTTTTTAATTTTCTCAATTCTCCCAAAAATGTGTAGTTCTTATCTAAGATTTTGGATGGACATTACTTGTCTTCAGTTCTCAAAAGACGATGTTATTTCCAAGTTACATCTATATTCTACAACTTTTGATTATTTTCAGGATAAGGCGACATTTACATCTAAGTTTTGACTCGTTCCTCGAAATTTCGACTTTTTGCTTGTAGCTTCGCATCTTATCTTTTTTGTGTTTGTTTTCAAATCTGTAAATTTGTCCTCATATATTATGATACCGTAATTTCGACTTATTCCTGAAACTGGAATTACACTGAATCTCACACGTTCCACTATTTAATATCAACTTTTCTTGAAATTTAGAACTGGTGTAGTATTAAGTAAGGTAGGGGAGGATTTTTTAACAAGGAACCGTGCGGTACTATAAGTAAAGCGTCCAGTCATTCAGCGGAATTTTAACATAGCAGTTAAATCGCGAAGTTTCATAGAAACTTTGACTATATGCCAAACCATCAAAAGAAATATACCGTTGATTCCCTTGTATTTCTTTTTGGTAGTACAATTGATCCATATGCTACCATATAATGTTAGGACTACGTAAAGGAAATAAATATATCTGCATGTGTAATGATTAATTAATTATAATTGTTTCTGCTGTTAATGGCTAGTATTGTTACATTTAGTGTGATTCAACGAGGAAGAAACTCTACTTGAAAATGTCAGAGATCTGAAATCAGTCAGTTCTATATCAATGGCGTTCTGTAAACTGAGCCCAGTCCGCCATTGCTCAACAAAGAATAACATCAACAGGCATCACCATGTCTGTGACTTATTTAGTGTGTACAATGTCCAGCTCCTCGTATCATCTTTTTCTTGTTCGTTTTGACTCGATTGTACTCGCTTCTATTCCTTAGGTTTGCCATTGCATATGAACACTGTACACTGCATGATAAATCGGAATTATAAAGAAGACATATACAATATCATATGTACGCAGTTTGTGAATGAATAATGATAACGTTCAGGTATTTATACTTTTTGTCTTCTCACTTGAATTCATGAAGAGAAACCTCTTAATATATTACAGAATCCTCCAACGACAGCCGCACTGTTGATGCAGGAAGCAACTTAAATGATTCTGATGGGAGAAAGGGTAAACAGGACGGAAACCCCAACACTGATGAGGGCGCTTCGAAAAAAAGAAAGAAAATAAAAGCCGAATCAAAAACATCTCTATTAGATGGTAATACTGAGAACAAAATCAGAGAAGATTGTGAATCTTGTAAATGCTTTCTTCTCGGCTGGTATTCTTCATCTTTATCTATACTTTCTAGATAACTTGTTTATTTTGAACGGGTATGTTATTTCATTAGTATCATTGGGTGCATTGTCCTTAACATCTGGTTCTTAATCAACTTTAAGAATTAGACATATTAAAAACGTCATTGCAACAATAATTGTCGATCGAACAATCGTCTAATTGTCCCAGAATTGTGCAGATAAGATGTTTGTAGAGTAGAACTGGTTTTTCTTTCCAATGTATACAAAATAATTACTCTGTGATAAACTTTCACTTTGCAAAGGTGTTGGTGCCACATTTGTAAACAGGGGCGCTTCCTACACTTCATGTTTACTAATTTCCTGTGGGATACTTGATACTAAATAATTTAGTTTGTCTTAGATCATTATAATTAAATCAGCATTAAAACTTGTTTACCTTATAAACGTTAAGCAATTTTGAATGTGCTTTTCGAAAGGCTAACTTAGATATACAAAAGTGTGTGTCTTGGAATGGGGAGGCGGGGAGTGGGGGGGGGGGAGGACTGGCAGAAACAAGTGACCAGTTAGAGGATCCTCACTAGGCTATGTTTACTTTTGAAGCTGCTACGGGTGCTCAGATATCTAAAAAGTTTTACTATTATATCTCAATTTTTATTTTTTAATTTTCTCAATTCTCCCAAAAGTGTGTACTTCTCATCTAATACCTTGGGTGGACATTGCTTGTCTTAAGTTCTCAAAAGACCATGTTATTTCCAATTTACATCTATATTCTACAATTTTTGACTATTTTCAGGTTAAGGCGACATCTACATCTAAGTTTTGACTCGTTCCTCGAATTTCGCCTTTTTGCTTGTAGTTTCGCATCTTATCTATTTTTGTGTTCGTTCTCAAATCTGTATATTATGATACCGTAATTTCGACCTATTCCTTGAATCTGGAATTACACTGAATCTCACACGTTCCACTATTTAATATCAACTTTTTTTGAAATTTAGAACTAGGGTAGAATTAAGTAAGGTAGGGAGGCTTTTTTTTAACAAGGAACCGTGCGGTATTATAAGTGAGGTGTTCAGTCATTCAGCGGAATTTTAACATAGCAGTTAAAATCGCGAATTTCCATAAAAACTTTGACTATATAACAAACCATAAAAAGAAATTTTCTGTTGATTCCCTGGTATTCCTTTTTGGTAGTACAATTGATCCATATGTTATCATTCAATGTAAGGACTACGTAAAGGAAATAAATATATCTGCATGTGTGCTGATAAATTAACTAATATACTTATTATGTAATGTTTCCGCTGTTAATCGCTAGTATTGTTACATGTAGTGTGATTCAACGAGGAAGAAACTCTATTTGCAAATGTCAGAGATCTGAAACCAGACAGTTATATATCAATGGCGTTCTGTAAACTGAGCCCAGACCGCCATTGCTCAACAAAGAATAACATCAACAGACATCATCGTGTCTGCACTTATTTATTGTGAATAATGATAACGCTCAGGTATATATACTTGCTGTCTTCTCACTTGAATTCATGAAGAGAAACCTCTTACTATATTACAGACTTCCCAACCGAAATCACCATTGATTATGCAGGAAGCAACATAAATGATTCTGATGGGAGAAAAGTTACATATGGGACGGAAAAAAAAACTGTAGGTCACGCTTTGAATGAAAAATCACTTCTATTAGCAGGTAATACTGACAACAAAATCAGAAAAGTTTGTGAATCTTGGCCCTTGTTCCTTATCTAAACGTCGAAAGTTTTCTAGATGTCTTGTTTATTTGGAACGTTTATGTAATTTCATTAGTATCCCTGGGTTCATCTGGTTCTTAATCAACTTTCAGAATTAGACATATTAAAAATGTCATTGCAACAATAATTGACGATCGAACAATCGTCTAATTGTCCCAGAATTGTGCAGATAAAATATTTGTAGAGTAGAACTGCCGTATTGTTTATGAAGCATTTTCGATGACCAATCAAATCTTCACGGTTTTTCATCTCGCTTCTTTTATAATTCTTTAAATGTTAAACTTGCTGGTAATAAATAAATGAATGAAAATAATGTCCCGCGTACTTTATATAAAAACATTTAACTTAATCGATACAGACTATATCACGTTTGTTTTCTTTTCTATGATTTTTTTTCACCACTGTTAAACCTTCGATAGGAGTCAATAGAGAGCCCTCATTTTAATGATTTTAATACTCAAATCCGTATCGCGGTATATAGTAAACAATGTATATTGTTAAGTTCCAAACGCTCCAAGTCTCCGGAACAGAGAGGTTGGTTAGAAGATAAGTCGAAGGTAGAAACAGGAACACGCACTCCCCCAGGTTGTAAAGTAGGTCTCCTGCCCTCAGCCAAAATGATCGAATGAAAAAAAACGACAGCATCCATAGCTCTTTCTCCTGACACCGGTCTCCCAACAAGATGCGACGCCGAATAGGCGTAAACACACAGACAGTGGACACACAAAAAAGAGTAACTTTCACAATTTATATACCTCCGCACACGCAATAATAAATTACTGCCTTTAAACAAACGGCCCAGGTACTAAATTCTATCTTGTGGCGATTTCCTGGTGAATTAAGTTAAAACAATGTAGAGCTTCTTTGAGATGTAACTCCTCTGCTTGGAAACTAATTTTGGAGTGACTTCCAAACTATCCCTAATTTTGCCTTCCGAAAATGTGAAAGGAAATTTTAATTAGCAAGGCAACACCCGCTGCTTACAGATGTCTATACAAAATATTTTTACGCAAATACTCTACAAATTAAACAAGTCCAAACAAAGCATATCATGGCGCTTAAATCCATTCATTCATTAAATTTCGGTGGGATTAACTAGCCGAGGTAAGGTTATCAATGTATCCAATTAGCTTCTTTTTAACCGCACGAAATACAGCCTCTAGGATTGAACCGTGACAGAAAAGATGAGACAAATAGTCAAATTGTATCAGGTAGCATACGCCCATTAAAAGCCTCCTCAAACCTCTTCACTCAGTGGTAAACAATTTTCCTACGCTGCTCATGGGAGGCCTAAAGGGGTCTAAAAATTGCCTCCCAGTGTTCTCACCACATGTACTTCCATTCATGCTCTTCAACATGCAAGCCACAATAAACTAGATCATGATTGATAACAGGTCACAAAAGATGTTCTCCTGCTAGTCAGGTGGCTTAGCAACAATTTTTAGGCTTAACGTTACAGGTCGGACAAAAGTACCAAATTTGGCATGGAGTTTCTTTTCGACCTATCTATCGATTTTATCCGTGGAACCCACTTTATCGGTTCCGATTTTTCAAGATGGCGGCCAAAATCCAAGATGGCCGCCAGAAAAAAAGGAAATGTCATATATCTGGCTGTAAAAATCAGAGATGAACAAATTAGGGGTCAATTCAGGTGTTTCCGGGGTCACTGAAACAGATGATGATCATGGCATGTTGCTTGAGTAACCCACTTCCAAGATGGCGGCCAAAATCCAAGATGGCCGCCAGAAAAAAACGAAATGTCATATATCTGGCTGTAAAAATCGGAGATGAACAAATGAGGGGTCAATTAAGGTGTTTCCGAGCTCACTGAAACAGATGATGGTCATGGTATGTTGCTTGGGCCACCCACTTCCAAGATGGCGGCCAGAATCCAAGATGGCCCCCTGGAAAAAAAAGGAAATTTTATATATATTCAATCCCCAGACCCCCTGTGCCCTTTTCTGATCGGGACCATCAAACCTTCCGTCCTCAAACGTGTAAATGAAACCGGGCTTGCACCCTGACTATATGTTATGGCTGGTATTCTAATTGTGTCACTTTGGCTCAGGAAGCCACTTAGGACTTATTGGGGGACTTTGAGGTGTGATCGACCGTGGATAGACATTGTCGCAAACCCGTTATTATATGGGAGTTACGAGTGTCATGTAAGACTGATTACATTGAGTCAACTATATAATAGGGTAACTTGAGGGAAAACAGACCAGGTGTGAATACCGACTCATTGAGAGATTTTGTAGGATTGTGCACCCTTTATAAACACAACGTCAATTGTGCGAACAAAACACGCTAAGTCAGGTCACTAGGCATCTGAGGTATTTAGGTCGTTCTTTTCGGACATGTACTACAGGTCTGCTATTAGGGAGGATCTCCAGGAAGACTTGTTGTCTGGTATAGACAAGCCCCCCCCCCCCCCCTTCATAAACACATATCAATTCTGCGAACAACACACGCTAAGTCGGGTCACTAGTCATCTGAGGTCAACCAATGACACTAATAACCAAAACAACAACAATAACAACCAATAACACCAATAATGAAGGCGTGAAACCATTATTCCGACACCAACCGGACAAAGGGACACTCCAGCAAAAGGTGTTGCATAGTCCTAATGGCTTTACAGCCCACACAGGGACAAATCCCATAACCTAATCGCCACCTGACTAGGCGAAAATGGTTAGTGATGAGGACCCCATGTGCAATCCTCCTCGCGAAGTCCCGGAGACGGCTATCTAGTGACTTATAACACAGAACACCACACATCTGGAGAGATGGCGGTTTGGCAAGCCGAGTGGGCCACGTTAAGCAGAACATCTGGACCACCCTCCTCTTTGATTCTACAAAGTGAGTCACTAATCTGAGTATACACCCCGAAGAGCGTGTCGCCTTTGGCCGGTTATTGGAAAAGGATCCGGGCCAGTAGTGGCGAAAAAGAAAATCACCCCAGAACCAAACAAGGCAAACGAGGGATTCTCAAACGCAACGAAAAAACCTTTCAAAAGGAGAAAGCGCAGTTAAGATGGTAGGTGGACCAAACCATGCCCACCCGCTCAAGGGGGTCTTTTACAGAACGGTCCTTTTGAGAAGGTTTGGTTTGCACGTTCCCCAAATGAAATAAAAAATGATCCTCTCCAATCGTACCAAGGAATAACCTGGTGCAGCGATCACCGTACCAGGATACCGAAGGAGAGGAAAAAATAAAACGATTGACAACTGTAACCTTCCCATGGAGGAAGAGTCACCTCCGATTGAATGTGTCGAGCCTTGCCTCCACCTGATCAGCCTTCTCTTCCTAAGTGGTGGCCTCTGGGGCACCATAACCTAGCCAGATGCCGATTACCCTGATCATGACATCTGACCAAGTAGCATCGAACGGGAGGGATTGGCCACGCCAACCTCCTGAATGCAGCCCTTTGGTCTTGGACTTGTTAAGTCTGGCACCATAGCCTCTTAGAAGGTGGCCAAAACCTTCGAAAAAGGCTTGAAGGAGACAAGGTCCGACACAATACAAGTGACGTCATCGGCATATTGCACGCATTTAACTCTAGCCCCACCCGGTCGGTACATTGAAAGGTCGAAACCCCAAGCATCTGTCCAGCGAGGTACTGAGCATTTCGCTGAAGAGAATATACAACAACGGGGAGAGGGGACAACCCTGACGGACTCCCCTTCGAACCGGGGAGGGACCAGAAGTAAATCCGTTAACAGTGACCATGCTCGTGACGTCCTTATATAGTAACGAGAACCAACGAATAAACACTGAGTTCAATCCGAAGGACTCGCACAGCGTAAGTCTGGAGAGGACCTACAATATCCGGCATCACATTCGCTAAGCGATTTCCTAATGCTTTGGCCAGGATTTTGTAGTCCAGATTTAACAGCGTTATTGTACGCCTATTAGGGTCCAAAGGGTCTCCCGACTTTGGGAGGAGAACAATATTTCCAGCCCTCTGTGTTTGGCTCATGTAATTCAACTGGAAAGCGGTAGAGAACACGTCTCTAAAGTCCCCACCGAGAACCTTCCAGAAGTCCTATATAACTCAGCAGGGAGGCCATCAGGACCGGGGACTTTCCCTTCTTCATCGCTGCTACCGCTGTCCAGAGCTCACCAACGGAGAGATTCGAAGCCAAGCTATCGTTTTACTATGGAGGGGGGGGGGTGGGCTTGTCTATACCAGACAACAAGTTTTCCTGGAGATCCTCGCTAATAGCAGACCTGTAGTACATGTCCGAAAAGAACGACCTAAATACCTCAGATGCCTAGTGACCTGACTTAGCGTGTTTTGTTCGCACAATTGACGTTGTGTTTATAAAGGGTGCACAATCCTACAAAATCTCTCAATGAGTCGGTATTCACACCTGGTCTGTTTTCCCTCAAGTTACCCTATTATATAGTTGACTCAATGTAATCAGTCTTACATGACACTCGTAACTCCCATATAATAACGGGTTTGCGACAGTGTCTATCCACGGTCGATCACACCTCAAAGTCCCCCAATAAGTCCTAAGTGGCTTCCTGAGCCAAAGTGACACAATTAGAATACCAGCCATAACATATAGTCAGGGTGCAAGCCCGGTTTCATTTACACGTTTGAGGACGGAAGGTTTGATGGTCCCGATCAGAAAAGGGCACAGGGGGTCTGGGGATTGAATATATATAAAATTTCCTTTTTTTCCAGGGGGCCATCTTGGATTCTGGCCGCCATCTTGGAAGTGGGTGGCCCAAGCAACATACCATGACCATCATCTGTTTCAGTGAGCTCGGAAACACCTTAATTGACCCCTCATTTGTTCATCTCCGATTTTTACAGCCAGATATATGACATTTCGTTTTTTTCTGGCGGCCATCTTGGATTTTGGCCGCCATCTTGGAAGTGGGTTACTCAAGCAACATGCCATGATCATCATCTGTTTCAGTGACCCCGGAAACACCTGAATTGACCCCTCATTTGTTCATCTCTGATTTTTACAGCCAGATATATGACATTTCCTTTTTTTCTGGCGGCCATCTTGGATTTTGGCCGCCATCTTGAAAAATCGGAACCGATAAAGTGGGTTCCACGGATAAAATCAATAGATAGGTCGAAAAGAAACTCCATGCCAAATTTGGTACTTTTGTCCGGCCGGTAACGTTAAAGTTGCTAAGCCACCTGACTATGCTGCTTTTTGACACTTTTCCTGAAGGAGAACAATCGAGCGGATGGATATAGACTCTAATAGGAGTATGCCACTGGCACTAAGCAGCTTAAAACATTAGAACAGTATATCACCTTAATCGAAGCAACGATTACCAATATGACATAGAATTGACACTATAAATACACAGCTTGTTAAGAAAGCTATTTTGGCAGTTGCAAAAACTATTGGGAAATGAGCCAAGAAAAGAGATAGTTAGATTTGTTTTGGAATTAGCTCCTGTTGAGAAAGAAAAGTTAATGGAAAACTTATGGTTAGCTTGACTTAATATCAAAACAGTAATTACTAAGAACAAAGCTGCCTAAGTGATAATGCTACAATCATATTCAGTGTTAATAGAGAGCAATTTAAACAATTAATGTGTAAGCTAGAATTCCGATGAAAAATAATTAAAGAAACATTCTGGTAGCTAAAGTGAATTGCTAAGTAAAAATTAAATTTTATGCAAGTATAGGTATAAACCGAATCCTCAAAGCATTTGGTATGACAAAGATAAAATTGTCATAACTTTGATTGTATTTTGTGAATGTATCTGGCAGCATTATAATGAATGATATCATAATGGCAAATTAAGCTGAAAGTTTTGTTTTCTTAAATAATAGTTAACTCTCTTTACACAAAGGAAATAACATTCTATACTATAGTTGCATATTGATGACATTCCCAAATACCGTGAACATCGACAGCTGAATAAACATTCCAAATGTATCGGAATTCAATGATAAATCTTGCAACAAGGAAATATTAATATAAAAGTAAAGCTTTAAAGTAAAGAATACATTTTGTTGTGACATTACAGATCACCTATACTGGGATCCATTCTAGGGAAGACTGGAGGTTTAAGCCAGTCAAATAAGTTCCATTCAATCACCCACATCTTGAGTTAGGGACTGATACCGAGATACATGCAAGTGTCTTCACAGTGTGAAGCATTAGATTAACCCTTTATCCCTTTATTATTACGAATTTGGAGTCACAAAAAGATGAAGAAAAAGAAAAAGATGATGAGTGTAAATTTATCTGATCTGTCTATTATGACAAAACTGACTTACTAGTTTTCAAATTGCACCTCTGTGCATATTGTGTAATCGACAGAAAAAGTGAAATTCGTACATGCAGTTTAGAAAATTTGTCTCTAATCCTTTCAAGACACTTTATATAGCCACAATAAGAGATCAAGCTATACTAGCAAAAGACCAAGACAACACTGGACAGTCCTTCATATAGGCTTCAATCGTATCGTAGTTTTATAACGATAAAGTTTCAAAGAACTTTAACTTATATATTCTTCACAAGGTGGCCGACTGATAAAAACCTATACGGATAACCTCACCTGATAATCTGAACGTTCGTTTAACGTTACATTGACAAAAGCTGAGACAAAAACTAGAACTGCTCCTTGTGATATCAGAAAATAAGCAATGTATGCAACGTTGACAAGTGTTATTTAAATTTTATTATGTCTTTTTAATGCCTTAAGAATTCTCTTGAGGCACTGAAGTAAAAGGCAACATGATCCTACATATTTGCATCTTTATTTTGTGTATAGTTTTGTGACGGTTTTTGTTTTTTCATTATTCCCTTCTCAACCGAGCATTCCTCCCTCCATGTACCGATTATTATTATTATTATCATTGGTTTATTGTTTTAAATTACGAATGTTAAAAATTGTAAGATTTAGAAGGTTATGAAAGCGCTTTGTTTATTTTCTTGAAACGGTACCAAGTTTATGACGACAAAGTGAAACTTGTCAAGGACTTTCCATTAACCGTATATGCACAGTCCACCACCACCAACAACAGGGCGATTAAGGAGTGATGAAAAATCAACATACTGTTGGAACCTCTTTTTTTGTATATTAACCAAGCTGATGTTTCTTCAAAAGTATGACCTCTCAACTGACTTTCCTGTTTGGATTTAGTTTTGTTTTGATTTATTGCTAAAGTAATATATTGAATGTAAACACAGGGTAATTCTAGTATGATCGATATTTTCATCAAATATTGTGTTACGTTCATGACGTGAAACCCAATAACCCATGAAATCCTGAGTTAGTTTGGTTTTTAGGACAAAGTAATTAAGGCATGTTGTTTTATAGAGTATAATTTGCTGCCCTCCAAAACACTACGTGACTGCGTAGAGCCACATTGTTTATTCCTGTTTTTGATTTAGTTTTGTTTTGATTTATTGCTAAAGTAATATATTGAATGTAAACACAGGGTAATTCTAGTATAATTGATATTTTCATAAAGTATTGTGTTACGTTCATGACGTGAAACCCAATAACCCATGAAATCCTGAGTTTAGTTTTTAGGACAAAGTAATTAAGGCATGTTGTTTTATAGAGTATAATTTGCTGCCCTCCAAAACACTACGTGACTGCGTAGAGCCAAATTGTTTATCACTTTCCACTGTTAATCTGGGGGAGAAGCGGCAGGATGTCTTTAAATTTCAAAAGCGATTTTATGTTGTTGCACTTTCAACTTTAAAGCAATTATTATGTTGTGCCGGCATCGGAATGTCCTCCATCATTCCAGCGGATGAACAGCAGAGCAACATATTCAGCCAGTTGGGACAATTTTCCAATGTTGTTACCACTATATACTGTCCTTCTGATATTTTGCCTTTAATCAACTGTACTGACAGTAAGTCTGAACACTTTAGAAACTTTATCTGATAGACACATGATATTCATACTGTTCAACCGTCAGTAATAGTGCTTAGAAGCATGATATGAATGTATAACTTTAAAAAAAGTGTCCCAACCTGGCGATATATTTCATTTACGAATCAGCATGGACATAATGTTAATGGCAGATGTTCCGGTATAACACCCAGAATTCCGCTGACCTTCTGTTAATAATTTCTTTAATTTGAAATTCAACTTCACATGTCCGGGTGTGTCATTGATTTGTCTGCTCTGTTTTAATGTTTTTTAAAGGAGGAATAAACTCAAAGAATGATTTAAGTTATTCTTGGGCAGGAATATATGCAGATTATAAAAATCAACACCATTTTCCACAAAATACAATCATTTTCCAGATATGATCCAAAGTTTGAAGGCCTATGGGAGCAGCCATATTTGATCAATTTTTTTTTAAAAACCACCGCTTTCAAGCCGGAAGTGACTTTTTCGATTCACTTTCGATTTTCTGTTGTCAACTTACAGCAGAAAATAATATTCGTGACCATTGATTTTGTTCTCAATATAAATGCGTATTTACTTTCTTGTAAATTATTATTGTCGTGTTTTTTCTTTTTCAATCGATATAATTTGTTTCATTGCTTAAAAAGAATAAAATACGGCCGGGAAGAAATACTCTTACTCTCGATAAGATCGTCATCGTTCCGCGAAAAAAAAAAAAAAAAACGATAAGCAACTAGAAATGTACCTCGAAGAAACGAAGTTCTAACCTCGATTTCACTGTTTCATGTAGAATATTAACAGTGTTGACACTGAACCAGTAGGTAAATACGCTGAAAGGACGTATGTATAACCTGGTTGGTTGTTCCCTGTATTCCTTCATATAACATTAAAACCAAGCAATACACGCGTGTACTTTGAAAATATATATGAGATATATTAAGGAAAACTTACCCGGTGAAAAAATTATATTTCTGGTTGAGTTATTCAGTTATTTGCCATATTCTGAATCTATATATGATTGAAAAACAAGTTTCCTCTAAATAATTGGCAATTATACAGTTATATATACGTTTAGCTATTGCTGTGCCATGATTGGTTCTTTTCGATTTTACGTCACGTAACAAACAATACATACTGCGGTGATATGCACTGCATATGTGCACTGTGAACACAGGAAATATATTAAGCAACACAATCGTCTTCCCTTACTTAGTTATTGCACATTACGTTACAATTCTATTATAAACTTGGCAATTATTCGGCATTAGATACGTATATTGTTTCTTTTCAATACTTTTTAAGATAGAGGCACTTAAACCAAAGAACTTAACTTGTCTACTCTCAACCTCAAGTCTCTTTACATCGAGACTGTAATTGTATGATCATGACAATGTTCTACGTCCCGTGATTATCACGAGTCCGTTTGAAAGCCGGAAAAGAAACTACATATTATATGTAGCCGAAAGTCAGAGAAGAAGCGACCGATACATTTTGTCTTTAAGTAAAGTCACACTGGGACGAAAACCAGACCACTTAACTGATCCACTCGCAATCAAGCCCAGATCCTTGGGAAATGACAATGTAGACATTATGAAATGCCATTGACAAACGAATTTCCTAATACGTTAAACGGAATGATCAAACACAAAACGCTTCTATATAGTTCTGCATATGGGATTAATCAATTACAATAACAAGTGATCATCATTAATAGAATTATTGTTCTTCTTGTTTGCGTCCAAAAAACAAAGGGGGGGGGGGGGGGTGAAAGAGGTGGTCGTTTCAGTTAACAGCTATGGCACCATGTCGTGTATGTTAATCATAAAATATAACTTAAATTCGGAAAATATTATACAACTTAAGCCATATATTAACTCATGGGAACGTAAAAGAAAGGAAAGACTTTATTTTGCTGGGAACGGGATTCGAACCAGAGACCCCACGGTAATAAGGCCAGTGCTCTACCAACAGAGCTATCTAGGGTTTAGTTGGTGGCTATCCCGATAAAGACAGTTGCTGAGGTGTCAGTCAGAAGTCACATCATTACTTGACAAACTATGGATATTATACCATGTATAAATCAATACAAACCAGCACAGCGCGACAAGGAAGAACGTATACAAGAGAAATCCGTCTAAACATCAAAATTCAAGGTAAAATATAGAGATGAAGAGTTAAATAAAGTTGCTCCCATGCACCTGTTTATGTTAAACTTTAACTAAATCTGTTGTAACTACTAACATATGCCGAAAACATGTTTTGTTTGTTACTGAGAGTCACGTGTTTCTTGGAAGTCTTTTAACTGTCAGTACCTGGTAAATAAACTTAAGTTAATAATGACGTCCCATGAAAAGGTCATCATTGAAAAGATGTAAACAACTTCATGATCCAGGTATCCGGCTAAAATGGTTTAAAATTAAGGCATTCCAATTATTATTCCTATTTATTATCGAATAGGAGACCAACACAGAACCATCAAGAAGTTATAAAATGACGCAATATATTCTCATAAACTGTCTTCTTCTTCTGGCTTTTGCTCTTCCAACGAAGTGTCGCTTGCTTTCAACGAACGGAGGTAAGATAAAACCATATATTTATATATTTACAGCAATATAGTTTTTTGGTTTGACAAATTCAGCAAAACAGAACTACGAAGTAGTCATTTATATATAATTGCAATAAGTCAAGATAAGATATTCGGTTAGTTTCACCAACATAACGCATAACTAGCGAGTAACCGTTTATCTATGTAATTAATCTCATGAACCTAGCAAATTGGGAAATTTCACTTTCTTTTACAATATGTATGTATTAAAATCCGTTATTTGGAAGAACCTTAGCTAAAAAGAAATAACATTAATTGCATTGTTATGATATATATATATATATATATATATGCATATATATGCATATATATATATATATATATATATATATATATACACACACACACACATATATATATATATATATATATATATATATATATATATATATATATAAATACGTATATGAGTTTATATACTGCATAAATCAACAATGTTATCAATTCACACTCAGAGATTTTTTAGCAAATTTGTATTTGTTGTATTCAGTCACATTAATAAATAGCACATGTCTTCCTGTTGCGTAGGTTTTAGGCGACAGGTTTCGCAACCAATCTTTTACATATGATGTAAGTATATATTGGGTATGCAAACGTACACGATCTTGCATAATTCTATCATAATTATTAACATGTTCAAGTGCCCCCCCCCCCCCAAGAAAAAACCCACAAAAAAAAAACGAGATAAAAAATTAGGGACTAGCATGTAGTGACATGTGGATAAACGCAAGATATGGAGAAATTTAAAGACAATAAACAAGTAATAAACAATTAGAAATTGATTATTTCCTATTTATTAGACGTTATGGTTTAGTCTCTTAAAATAGATCAGATAAATCCACTAGATGTGATTTCAATGATGGGGCGTGAGGGTAGGGTAGGGGCGTTGTCAACTTGTACATATTAATTGCTCTATTAATTATCTAATAGATCTATAGGCAGTTGGAAACTAGTTTACAATAACAAACAAAGAATTAAGGTACCATTAATTCAAATATCGAGACCGAGAGAGAGAGTTCAAAGATTTTTTTAAAGATTTTTATTCTATAAATGTGCAAGTACAGGGCCTTTGCAAACTATTGGTGCTTCTTCGTTTGAAGAATCACCCTAACGCCTATATGGTTGTGTGGGAATCGCTACACCTCTACTGAATGTAACTTTATATACTCAAACTATTTGAAGGTCCAAATGTAAGCATGAAAACATTACTTAAAGTTTACTTCTTTGGATGTTAAAGAAAAAACATTTTAAAGTTTAATTTGAAAAGAGCGATGAATTATCATTGCCAATTTTATGTTGTAGTAATTCTTATCAGAATGGTTAGCGTACACACAAGGTGGCTTCACTTGATGTCATGTTTTCATTCTTAATATCGGTCCATAAAAGATCGTCAACTTTAATTTCCGAAAATTGTGCCAACCATTCCATCCAAGTTTCCATATATAATTTTCCACTGGTGTAACAGCCTTTCAAGTCAATGACATAATTCTTATGAAACAGATTCTGAAGTATAGCTGCTGGTTTTGTCAATAACGTATGAAGGCACAAGAAAAAGTAAAACATTTTTGTCTTTTCAATTCTTATTCATTTCAAATGTGGGACTTCGTAGAACAGGAAAAATACTGCATCTGTATAAGAGGCAATCTTAGTATTAGTAAGCTAACATTCCCATTTAAAAAAGAAGGTATATTAGGTCTATCCATTAAACGATGTAGTGTTATTGCTTACATACCGTTAAAAAAATGTCCTGCTAGTTCATACTTGGAAACGGATATGCTTTCTGAGACTTACGGAACGAAGTGTTTTATTTCTTATGTTTTTTTTGCATCTCTTTTATTTCATGTCTTTCTTTACAAACTTCCACATTTTGTAAAACATATAAACAATATATGGTGAAGTATTGACAAAGAAAAAGTCTTGCAACTTACTGTTGGTAGTGATCAGCAGCTCCATAGACAGAATGTAAAACTTTTGGAGTGAACAAGAAATCCAAAGAGAATTATTATACACAGTACCGCAAAGTGAAAGCGATTGAAGAAGACTTGTACTTCTCAACCATTTCAAGTTTCTGTTGTTTGGTAAGAATGAAGAGTTCAGTCTCAAAAACGAACATCATTCATTGCATCGAAAACCACGACCCTTGTTCTTACATGTACAAAAAGTATGTATGCAGAACAAAGAAGTTAAAAGGACTGTTCATTTGAACTACATCTCCTAAGATTAAAATCTATCCAATTTTCTCTCAAACAGTTAATGCAAATTGCATCCCCAAACTGTTTAATATTGGATGAAAATAGAAAAGGTGCTTTCATTTTCAGAGGTACAAAAAGAACAGCCTATAATTATCTGCAGGAAACGAAACTGAAAATATTTGAATCTTAGTCTCACTGAGTGTAATAGACGGAATAAATGAAAATCGACTTCCATTACACTTATGACGTGGATACCTTTCCTCCTATTTACCTATGGCCTATGGGTGGAGAATGTTATTCGTGAGAATTAATCTGTACACAAAATATACGGCTCTGGATTGTAAGGAGGATTTCAACAGTATAGGCGTTCATTAATGCCCTTTACTAACGTTTGACCTTCCATTACCTAGGAATTGCATAGATAGATCATTGCATTTTCATAGTAATATGTGAAAGGAAAAGTTTGAATATTATGCTTAATAACACATTTTGATATGACAAAATATGACCATGATCGGTGAAAAACACAGCAGTATAATACACCTCATTTTTTTTCAAAACATCAAAATAAACAATACAATAAACAATTCTAATGCAACTTCTAGTTTTTATACAAAATGGCTAGCAAAATCCCCATCAGGTACTGAGGAATTCCAATGAGCCCATTGCAAGAATCACATACCTGACCGAATAAAGCAATTGGAAGTGATAATAATTAAAATAGTACTTTCCAAAGTCTAAAATGTTCGTCAATGTACATTTTTACCCAGCTTGTCTTTAAACTGTTGGCGAAGACATGGAGATCAATCACATTTAAACCTCCTTTAACTTTAGCATTACAGAAGACAGATCTCCTTACTTTATATGTTTAATTGTTTCAAAAAAATAATCAAGAGCCTATTAAGGTCTTTAAAAACAATGAGCAGGTGTCATGATAATAAGGATCTTATCAATTGAAGTGAGGTCTCTCAAAGACCACAGTCGAAGAAGATTTTTAATGCGGGGAAGTTTAAGTAGGTAATTCAAACGAAATAGTCATCCTTACGGTTGGAAAGACAAATCCCGGAGATACTTTATTTCTCAGATTAAAGTTAATATGATTAATGTAAAAAGATGACGCTGTAGCAGAGGGCCACGCAAAACGAGATATGTATTTCCATGATTGATTTTAAGCCCAGAAGCTTTGTAAACAAATTGAGCACATTATTCACCTCAGAGAGAGAGAGAGAGACGGATTAGATTTATCCGTAATGACAGCTGTATTATCCGCATACTGAGATATTTTGAGAGGAACATCAGAAATCGGTATATCATTAATCAATTGGTTGTAATTAATTAAAGATCCAAGAATTACAGTACATATATTGAGAAGATATGTGCTAAATGGGCAGCCCTGATGAACACCACGAGAGACCCTAAACTCTCTAGACTAATACATATAGTTTGAGACGTAGGTGCTGATAATACTATATAAAGAACATTTACCCAGGTTTTAAATTGAGGACCAAATATCTAAATAGACAGTGTTTGCTGAAAAAACTCCAGTCTAGGCAGTCTTATGCCTTTTTAAAGAAATCTAAAGAAAGTAAACCACCCAGATATGGATTTCTCCTCGCATACCAGATAAGATCCTGTATTAACCTTATGTTTTCACTTATTAATCTATACCTTTCAAAAGACTAGTCTGCTCGTAACTTATTATTAAATTCAAGACTACATTTTGCAATGATTTTATAGTCAGGGTTTGAAAGGGCTATAGGGCGTCACCCTTACCATGCTAAGGGAGTCAATGCAACTTTTGCCCTGCCCTTTTCTTTGGTCATATGGCCCCTATATCGAAGGAATAGTTTAAAAGAATCGGCCATCGGGCCCAGGGGATTTGCTTTCGCCAATAGAGAGTAGCACCCTGGCTGCATTCATGCAATCACAAAGGACCCTCGTAATCTGAGCATTAGTAAGAATGGCATGTTGATGATTCCAACCTTGACAAAAGTTATAGGGAGACACGTCGTAATCCGTAGTATAGAGATTAGAATAGACGTTTCTGCCACTTGTAAAATATCATCAGAATGTTCAATACGTGATTAACTTCAGTAATTAGTTCATTAATAGTATTATTTTGTTTACGTTTCTCTAGACTTAAGAAACTGCTTCATATTTGTATCCCCTTTTCCCCACCTACCGAGTTCTTAAACGAACATTGATACCATTTAATTTAAAGTCGTAGAGCTCTTTAAAGTTTGCTCTGGCATATTACACAGTAAACGTTTAGCCTCATTGTTTGGATTAGAAGAATACGTTTGTTCACATGAAAGGAACCAAAGTCAATCTTTTGAAGGTGTCTTTTAATTCTTGTGATAAGTGCAATAGTTTTCTAAATTGGAGCCAAAAATATTAATCAAACAAATATCTGCGCTCTCATTATTGATAGAAACACTGATATAACGCCCCTCCTTGTTGATTACCTTTAGTTTCGGCGGCGACTGAGTAGCATGTGAGCTAAATAATATTGCAACATCCCTACTTTGGTTCGAACCGTGGAACAAATTCAAACTCCTGGCCCACTCATCCACCGAACAATTGCAGCCATGTGAAGTGGAGTGGGTTTCTTGAGAAAAAAAATTACGTCATATTTATGTGTATATAGAAAGTGAAATGTTTTATACGTTTCCTGTTGTCTCGAACACCTTTGTATTAAAGGAACATACTTTCATTATAACTATACTTTAGAACTAATATGGAATGACAAAGTATTCACTCACCATACAGATATGCTACACTGGTGGTTCAGATGAGTAAATATACATGAGATGTATTGAATAGAAAAAAAAAGTTCAGACAATCAACCGTAAGATTTTGGTTGAGACTAATGCCATTTTCTTGGTACAATGGCCCTCACAAAACACTGGAGATGGAATAGGTTAATAGAAATGTATGAGTGACGACTTAAGAGGTTAGTCATCTGAAAGTCAGAAGGGTGTTCTGTTTGAGTCTCTCCATTTTTCTGCTGAATATCTTAGTTTCGTACCAACCTGATAAAGCTCGGAGACCTGTCTGCTCCACTTTCTCTTCTCCGCGAGATCCCTCTTCGTCAGATCATCTGTAATAACATGGTTTTCATTAGCTATAGCTTACGTCTTTTGTCCTGATAGAAAGATAGCTTCACTAAGATATAGCGGGGGCGGGTGGTTTAATGTCTGCCATTATGCTGTGACATCTCGATGCTGACATTAGGAATTCCCACTTTCTCAAACACAGACTTAGCGACATCTGGAGAATTCTCTTTATCACGCGTGGGAAATCCAAAAATTCGTACTTTACTTCTCAGTGAGGATCGCTCTTGTACATTGATAGGCTCAGCCTGCTGCTTATTGGGTTTATTTATATGATTAGGTTTCTGCTCTGTATTTTCACGGCGTATAGTTTGTCACTTTCTTCCAGATCCATCAAACGTTTCTCTAGTAGGTTAATCGTCTTGTCAAATTCTTGCTCAATGCGCTGGAGCTCATCAAACATTTGCTTGGTATCTTGATGTAAACGTTTAAGTGAGGAATCCACAGATGACTTCAAGGAATGCAATGAAATTCCTTCTTTTGTCACTAGAGCCCTCCTCTAAGTTAGGCGCTTGTGATCTTAACAACGTAGATAAAGACCTAGTACATTCTCGTGTAAGAGGGAGGGTCGATTGATCTTTCGGTTTACTAGTATATTTAGCTCCTCTAGTACGACCCTGGTGTTGCAAGCTCCAATATATTTAGTAAAAGTGAAATATTTGACCAGGTTTTACCATCAGTAACATGAGATATCAACACAAAGTAATATGGTTTTACTGCTTACATAATTAGACGCCTACAGTGTTTGTTCATCTCCACCCTAAATTCTGCAACAGTACAGTCATCAAAGTTGTCATCTCTTTATAGATATGGTATTGTTTAAATTACATATACCATAAGAGAATTTCCTTTTAATTATGGTTCGGAGGTTTCCCTTCGCATATTGTTAAACACTAGTGGTTATTGTGCTTGGTATCTTATTTCGTCGACATTTCCTGCCCTTCGCGACCGCCGTTTGTTTGCATAATAATCCAAATCGTGTGATCCTACTGTCCGCATCAGTCTGCTCCTTTTTTGTTATATACATATATATATATTTTATCGATTAGATAGTATACATACATCACCATTAAAGCTATAACTATAATTAGAGATTATATTTTGAACTAGCCCTAGCTGTCACACTATTTTCTGAAAGTAAGTGCAAAGTTTGCTAAGGTTTTTGAAACCAATTGTTGGTTGTTGCTGATGTTAATGTATCCTCCATTTAAATCACGCATTATGAACATGAACGGCTCTGCGTTGTCAAATGTTGAGAATTTTGAGGTTGTAACTTTAAATATTATTGCCCCCCAAAAAATATGATGACGGACGTGTTTATCAATTTGGCGATCGGTATGTTTGTTATTCCGTGGGAACGTTGGCCTTAATTGGCGATAACTGTTGGCCTTCATCATGACCGAACAAGCAAACAATTATTTATAGCCTTGTTAGCGAACTTTGAAGCTTTAATTTCGTCTAGATTAATAAAGCGTTAATTTCTTACGTTGGCGATTGTCTGCTTCAAAATCGATACGTTTGCCTGCAATGTGTATGGAAATTTAACATTTGAGAAGTGCATGTGTCTATAGATAATACATCTCCGCATACTATTCCTCCAGGCTCCTCCATCCCTCCTAACCCTTCTGCCACCCACAAGAGACTTTCAATTAAGTCCATAGCTCAATTATGAGTAATGCATGTTAACTTTATTATCATAACCATAAATGTAGAAAATATAAACGAAACGTCTGTACGGAAACTTAAAATTTGAGAAGTGCATGTGTCTATATATTATACATCTCCGCATCCTATTCCCTAGGCTCCACCATCCCTCTTAATCCTTCTGCCACCCACTAGAGACTTTCAATTAAGTCCATAACTCAATTATGAGTAATGCATGTGAACTTTATTATCAAATTCATAAATGTAGCAAATCTAAACGAAACGTCTGTACGGAAACTTAAAATTTGAGAAGTGCGTGTGTCTATATAAAAACATCTCTGCATATTATGCCTCTACATGACCTACTTGTACTATAAAGATGTTTCTGTCTTAAGAGATTTGTTTGTTTGTTTGTATATGTTTGTATGTTTATATATGTCAGTATCCCGTAGTATCGAATTATTTGTCAAAACAACGATTCACGTATATATATACTCATACGGTGATGCGAGGCGTGACGTGCGGGGAATTATTTCAAACTGTTATATTAAGAATTACTCAAGTTACTTTCTTACATGTATATGATACATCAAGGGAAAGGTTCGTAATAAGATTTCGTAACACGTGCTTACACGTGTCATAGAGTACTTACAATGTACTGCACTTTTAATCAACTAATTAAGTATTGGTTCAGTCATTAATCTTTACACTCACCGGCTTGGAAATATGTAGTAAAAAATTGAAATCAAAAGGCTTCACATCCTTCAGGACACCACATATCGAAGAAATGCCAGCCCTCTACAACCCTTCCTTTGAAGGGCGAAAATCTCTCAAACGCCATATATAAATATCTATTGTTCACTTGATACGTTACCGTAAGTGAAACAACACAACTGTATGCCATCATTTAATATTTCGAAAATGCAGTTGTTTTCCTTCCAAATCAAATACGAACACCGCTTATGATTAATAAATACACATACCGCTTCGATGCACCTTTCTAGGCCTATTGTTTAATATAATTGTCTAAGAAAATGTTTCAATAAGTTTCCAGGGTTTGGTTGCATAATTAGTTGCAATGACCTTTGTAGCAACCTCCTTTAAAGTAAAATATAGAGAGTAAAAGACTACCCGTGTAGATAGATTTAAATGTATATTATACTGTAAACCACCAAATTCTCATGCAATTTATAGTAATTAGTTTGTCTTGTTCATTTACTGTTTTGTTTTAATTATTTGATTGCTCTCTGTCTTGTTGGTTTCATTCCTTCTTGCTTCCATGTGACCATTTTGGTATCGCTAACAGGTTTACATCCTTCAATGTGAAAGAAACCCTAAGTTTAAGTTTCATCACTTTTCAATATATAATATTAAATGATGCAGTAAATCAATATGTAATTAGATACATGAATTTCATCCTGAGGCGTGGGTTGTTGCGGAATGTACCATGCATGGGGATTTCCTTTTTCTCGTCGTTTCAGGCAAGGATGTCGATGCAAAAGGGATAATAAGTTAACACGAAGAAAGCATTACTTTATGTTATATATCAACCCTCCCCCCCTCCCCCCCCCCAAAAGGCAACCTGGCGCACTTTGTGGCCACAAGGAAACCTGTTGAACCCATGGCCAAGTTTCTCAACGTATACTTCAAATAAATATCCCAAAATGGTTACAACGTGAAGTTTCTTGTTAGTTCTGTTTTTAAGATGCGGCCATTTTAACATATCCAGCAATTATTGTATGTCGCTTAGTAGATCCTCTACAATACGTAGTTGATATTACGTTTTAGGGGAGGCGGGGGGGGGGGTGGGTGAGGGTATCTAAAGAGGTGAAATTAATTTAACTTAAAACTCTATGAAAAACAAGGACTTCAGTTTGCAGCCAATATCAACGCAAGATTGACTGGACAGTTTTTTGGTATGGTCACGTCTAAACCAGCCAATCCCTACGAGAGACCTAAATAAACCATTTCATTAAATAAACCTCTAAATAGCATAATATTATTTCAACTTTTGATATTTCATACTAAGAGGCTTAGTTAAACATCGAAAAAGACTGAAAATCAGTATTCCCCATAGTAATGTGATATAAACCTTTATTCTGTGTATTTACGTTTGTTAACTAAGCTAATAAAGCGTTGGAGTTAACATAAAGGGCAGAAAGATCAATATTTCAGTCACGGATATCGCTTATATAGTCGACAAATGAAATCCTGGAAAGTGTGAATACATATTTGTTTGTTTGTTATGATTTAAATTTGAAATAAATAAGGAAATATGTACCTACAATGTACTTAGTAAGTTACTGTCACCTGACACTTAAACTGAAGATTTTTTTTTTTTTATTTAACAAAATTTATTGTATTGATGACTAACCCACAGCAAGCAATTCTGGGTAGAATGGGTCACCAACAATTTAAGAAAGGGCTCAATACTTGATTCCTGTTTGTTTTTGTAGACACAGCGGTGGCACAGAGTGGGTGGGACAGAGCATTCTGCACAACGGTGCACTCCCCGCAACCACCCCCTCCCCGCGTGCACCGATCTGACTACGGGTCTGATTGAAGGTAACTTGATCAAATCTAGAGAGAGTCGATTAATCTTTACTACTAATAGTTTTAAATTTATTTCACGCATGTGCAAAAAAGGTAATGATGGTACCAAACTTGAGTATACGAAATTACAGTTAATATGCAAGCAGACTCTAAAAAAATGCTTATGAGCTATAGTGACCACGAGGAAAAAACTGGAAGAAAAGAAAACATGAGAAAGACAAAATAATCAAAGCAATCTCATCTAAATTTTGACAAGAAAAGAACTGCCTATAATGCAGAGTTCATTATTATTGTTGTTGTATCGACATGATACTACGGTCTGAGCAGAATTGTGTGTTGGAACGCCATCTGTGTAGCCCTTGTCTCAACTAATTCAACATCTGCTATGTGAAAACACGGAATATAAGAAAGATTAGACATACTATCAGCACATAAAGATAGGCTCTCTTTTCTCCGTTCCATTTGTCCTCTCCTTTTTTTCAACAGAATGTATAATGAAACAACCCACAATTTACGGAGGACGACTGGCCCTGATTGATGAGGGCATCCATGGTTACGACAGTCTTTCTCCTTTTGCTCACAAACGAGTCTTTGTCTTCCAAATGCCGACATCTTTCTTCAAAGGAAGAAATTATCGCTCCAAGTTTGGACACCACGGGATCGGTCGTATCTGGATGGCAGAGGAAGCACCATGTGGTGGGGAGAGGTCACACCAAAACTGTCCATTGGCGACAACTGAAGAATCAATCTGTCTTGACTCTAGCCTACCTTGCTATCAGAGTAAGAATATTCAGGAGCCTACGCATATTTGAACGTCATTCCACTACTTTGATAAAATCGTCATTTTATGTAACAATAACAAAAAATGAAGATAATTAAGTTTCTAAATTTCCTACAATGAAAATAATATTCACTCATGTTCAAATTTCAGCCAGCATTTTATTATCACTTTCAATGTCTTCGCCAGCGCTGTGGTCTTTTTGTGGCTCGTTAAACATTCTTTAATTGATGGTGATGATCCAAAGATTCAAAGTCTCAAGAAAATAACAGAATACTTCTGCCCTTTCACCCGCCATGTAGTTAAGACGAACTCATGTATATGAGGAGAATCCCAACTATAGAGGCAACTACATTATTATTTGAAAGAAATCTCAATTTTATTAACTCCTCCCCCTCCCTATGCAATAGAAAATTAACATTAGCCACTATTGTTCAATTTTGAACCAACTCGTTTGACTATATCTCAAAAACACGAAATGACTGTGTTCTCGTATTAAATTGTAACAATAAACGTGTGAACCACTTACGTTTAGTAATCATCGCAGTTCTGAAATTTATAATTAACTCCCACACAAAAATTTGATCTCATTTTCGGAATTTTCGTGACTTATAAAATTCTTTTGAATGTTACAATTACTCTAAAAATGCATGATTAAAGTATTATTTTGCAAAAAGTTCTTAATTTGTTCTTTATTAGCGCCCCCTACTTATGACGAACCGGAACCACTGTCCTTCTCTGACGTTACGCCAACGAGCATAACCGTGACGTGGCCAGCTTGGGACGAGACAGTCGACCATGGTCACGGTCCCATTGTTGAGTATAGGATACAAATACGAGGACCAGGGGAGGAAGATTTCACCGAAATACCGAAAGGAAGACAATTCTTTCATCAATTCAATGATTTGATCGAGAATACTGAGTATGAATTCCGAATTAGAATTATCAGAGACCATCCCTTTGGAGACGGAAGTCCAAGTAACGTGCAAACGCGCACATCAGCGGAAGGTATTCATTGATTTTACGCAATTATCAATAAATAATAATGATACTGACTACGTATTAAGTGAAGTTGCATTAATATACTTCCCCTTTCCCATTGTATACAATTAGCGATCAAACAAATAAATAAATGAATGAATTAATGTAACTAATTAGTAGCGTTGACTATAACAGTCGAGGAGATCACACGGAACAAAATGGTACTTACGTTAACGTTAATTCTGCACTAAGTAGCATTTAAAGCATTCCATAGTAAAACAAATTTGCAAGAATTTGTTCTCGTTTGTATTGCAGTACCACCCTCATACGTGAACCCCCAACCATTGACGTTTGATCATGTGACGTCAACTAGTGTGACTGTCTCGTGGCCGGAGTGGAACCGCCAAGTCGACTTAGGTGCCGGTCCAGTAACTGGTTACAAAATCATGTATCGTCAACATGCTGACAATACGTGGCAGAGTGTGGAGACGAGTGACCAATCTGTTCAGTTAACTCAACTTACGGAATACACGACATATAACGTGTCAATCAGGCTTAAATACGGAAGTGGTCAATATACAGTCATGCACAATATACAGACGTTTCAAACTACTTGTGGAGGTAATAATATTAATAGCTTCAATCATTTGTTCACGATTTAAAAATATTAACAGCTTAGATAAATACATGATTTTCTAATATTAGCTGCTACAAAGTTTTAAGTGCACAATTTGTTCAGCTTCCAGTTTTGGATTATATTTTGACAAATAGCTAGGAAATTATGACGTGGGTTGGATATCGAGTTCGGTTCATTTTTAAACTGATTATCTTAAATCATGAACAAATTTACATTCAATTCATATATGATGTTTTCGAAACGGCAACATTCAAAGGTGAATTTGAAACAAACTGGTGTGCTATAATTCATGTACGCTGACAATTTTTGTCCTTCAAGAACGTAGCATCCAAAATTGTACTTCTTAATATAGATTCATCTCATTAAAAACCACATTGCTGTTATTGGTTTATTGTTAACAACTTCACCTCCCTTACGGAAAGTTGGTATACTATTCAATCCAATCACGCCCGGAATTAAGAATATGCGGGGGTCATAGGCCATAAAGTTTTTGGGTCAAAACAAAAAAGTAAAGAAAATATTTTTCTTTCAGTGCGGAACTATCTTATACTTCAAAAATAAATTCATAATGTAGGAATTTTATTGCAAATTTCATCAGGATGCTTAGAATAGGTTCCTCTGTCATATAAATCTCCCACCAACTCCTCCCCCACCCCCAACTCCACCCTACCCCCGAGTTAAATAAATCAAAGGCTCACACATATATTAGATTCTTAATAAAGATTTATGGGACCTTTCATTTACGAAGGCAAGTTGTTTTTGAGCTCACATTACCTTTACTGTTATAATTCCATCTCTTCAGAATTAGGTGATATTGACCTCCAATTGTCATCTTCTTCCGAGAGTGAAGGCCTAGCTAGTTTGGTGGTCAATTGGTCGTACCGTACAATGATAGATGCTTGTAGCGTCACTAATCAGTCTATACATATGCAACAACTGGATTTGGATAATTGTCGGGCCTCACATGCTGGTCCCATAGAGAAGGGCTTGGGTGCTTACACACGAAACTACACAGAACAGACCCTGGCCGCTAATTCTGATTTCAACGTAACATTGACGGTGCGAACAGAAACCAAAGTTTATCACAAATCAGGACAATTACGAACGGATTCTACAAGTGAGTAAGCAAAGTAGGAGCAGTGGTTGTGCCGAGGAAGGGGGGGGGGGGGAATGGTTCAGTCAGGGCAGATTAAGCCGGTGAAGAATTAGACAACTGATACGTCGGGGCGTAATACACGTTTGCAATCCCACACAAAATATCAAGAGAATTTTAAAGCTAAGTCATTCCGTGAAGAGCTAATTAGATACCTTATTTACTTTTCTGGGTTGATCGCCGTGTTACCCAGCCCCCCTCCCCCCATCTCCCTCATATGGATGTCGCCTACAACGACCCAACGACTACACGCATGTATTTATGAACTATTCATTCACATCTGGCACATGAAATTTCAGCCACTGCCTATATCAGCCCCCTTCTCACCTTTGAAATCCTGTGCACGCCACTGTACAGAAGGGAATCTAATGCAGGTGTCCCTCGGGTCAAATCCGCGATAGTTTTCAATCTGTCCTGCAATACGAAAAGAAAAGCTAAATTAGCACACAAGTTTTCACTAAGTGGCCCCTCTGTGGACCCTTCAGACATTAGGCTAAAATACCCTACCAGCACCAGCCTACACTGCATATTGCTCAATATATATGTATGGGTGACATTTTAATTCTTTGCTACTACTAGCGATGTTCATCTGACTCTTCTAGAATGCTTATGGAGAATCACTACAATATACACCAGCTAATAATATTCAAAATTGTCTCATTCTGTCACCTAAAGTCTCTAATTTCTTCGCTGTTCAAAACAACATATTTGTATCAAGATGTCAACAGTAATTTATTTTTTATATATGCATATGGAACCTTTTGCTCTAAAAACGACCCGTTGTCGGAGAATGAAATGCTGTTGTATACGCACAGGAAGCTTGCGGTTTTCACTCTACGAAACTGCTGTGAGAGCACTGCACACTATGGTGTGTTCAGATTAGCCGCGTAAAGGAGGACTTACAAAATTTCTTACGATGCTTTTGATTTGCTGGTGAAAAGTACTGGCCTTAATATTGACCAATCAAGTCATTTTTCAAGTATTTCAATAGAGAGAGGAGTCAACGAAATTTTCTTTGGCATAGGATATAAATTGATTACGCAATCACACTCACAGCAAGCACAATGTAAGCATTGAGAGATAGGGAAATTTTGAAGACGTTCACTGCCTTCCGAAGTGGTTTCTACTTTCTCAGACTACAAAGTACGGGGTTTAGTTCACACGCATACTAAATAATGACACATTATTGTATAGAGGACACACTTTTCTTCAAAATGACAAAAGAAAGAGTTTCTGAGTGCAATACTTAAAAAGTTATGAAAAGAGTTAGCGCGAAATGTGCTTAATTTGTAGCGGTATTTGCTGCGTAAAGAGGTGTTTTGCGCCTAGTTCCGCAAGGAATCCATATGTGTTTATGTACATTGATGCGACCATGTATATCACAAACACCATGCAGGACGAATTTGTGTTCGTCTAGCAAAACCTCGGGTTATAAACTATTCAGTATGACATGTTTGAGGGTTTTTCCTTACAAACCGTTTTTTTGTTTTTTACACTGACAGTTAACTGCTTGTGGTACGATATTAATATAAGATTGCTTCTTATGATAAATAGTACGTTTAACTTTCTTCTTCTCAGAGAATGTTTGAAAATACCTCTCCCATTTGTGCAGACAGTTGGGATAATCTCGTACATACTGTTAGTGCATGTCCTTCATCAAAGCACCCGCATTGACAGTATAAGCATTACGAATATCAAGTTTCTGTCAGATAGAGTTTAAGAACTGTTGATACTGTCTGTACGAGTACTATGCAGCATGACATTGGAGAACAGTATAGAGTGGTAATAGCGTTAGAACATTGCTCCAACAGGGAACAGGTACATGTCCAATTGATAGAATGCCACTATTTGTGTTTAATCAGGTTTGCTCATCTACACATCTAAAGTTTTCAAAAACTATTCTATCTATCATCATTTCTTTTCTCTTTTTCTTTTTGGTAACCCCAAGAACCATCTGGTCAACCAAAAAACACCAGGGTAACGGAGAAGAAGAGAGAGAATGCTGTGGTATTTCGCTGGAATGATCCTCAGTGCACGGAGCGCCATGGTGATATCATTCGATTCCACTATGTGTTTCGAAGGACTCGTCGAACCAACAACATTACTGGGAGTACTACCAACAAGCAAAAGCGTTTCAACTTCCTAACAATTGGTGAAGGTTATTCGTTTGAGGTAAAAGCTGCTACAGACAAAGGAACTGGACCAGCGGCCAGTATTGAACATACGTTTTGAGTCTAAGTATACAAAATGAAGTTACTGGTAGTAGTCTGTAGACTTGTTTAGATTAATAGTGATTTAATGTTAATTAACTTCATGGAATATAAATTGACCCGACTGCATCTTCAGTGTGTCACATTAAATTAAATGCACTGTGAAAATTAACCCGTGAACAATGTAAGTTACTGATACGAATCAAATAAAACGAAACAAGGATTATGCTCTAAAAACAAACTTGCGTTTGAATTTGAAGTTTAGTGTGTGTGCGTGAATGAGCAAGGAAACTTTGTAAACAAATTACTTGCATCCTATCCCTGCCTGCCCCATCCTGTCCAGCCCCATCCGCGTTTTTCTCGCATTACTATACACAAGTAAGTGGTGAAAGAGAGTATGAAGACAAATATGATATTGAATCTACAAAATTCTGTATAGTTCGCACGCTTGAAGGAAGTTGGATATCGTCCAAGCAGACTGAAAACTACATCGGTTTCCTTATCAACTTACGAAGTTATTTTTCCGAAGGCGTTGGATTACAATTTTAAGAAACTTTCAGTTTTACGATAAGTTTTTCTATTCGTTTTAGAAACTGCAAAATTTATATGTTGAAGCCACACCCCCACTCCCCCACCCAAGTGAAGTTCTAAGGAGAATTGCAAAGTTTAGATGACATCCAGAAAATAATTGTTCGAGCCCTCACAGACTTTTACCAGCAACAATGATAACTAATACCACGTGTTTTTTAATCCCTTTGGTTAACTGGAGTGTTAGCTCAGTGGTTAACGCCGGTGCCTTTCAATCATAAGGTCCCCGGTTCGAGTCACTTCCAGATCAATGTATGTCGTCAAGTTACAGAGTTGTTGACAATTAACAATTCATAATCATGGACGTTAAATATGAATGTAAGAGACTGACTTCGGTCAGCTTGCGGCTTTGATAAGCCAATGAGGCTTCTTCGCGAGTTCCTGCTTGCAGGAGGATCTAATATACATACATACATACACACATACATACAAATATATTACAGGTTAAAAGTACACATATGCCCAATACCAATATCATATTCGTTATATACGTTTCCCTAAGTAAAAACACTGTAAGTTAAATGAGCGGGAAATTATATCATCCTTTCCCTGAGAAGAAGAAGAAAAAGAAGAAGAAGAGGAAGAAGAAGACCTAGAAGAAGAAACAAAAAGGGACAGGTTAACAAGATTTCTGAAATATTTTATGTTTGCTTACCAAATTGACCAGACTTAAGCACCAGTTTGTCCATTTTTCATATACGTGTATATATTTTTTATTGTTTTAAGGTAAATATGATAACGAAATTAGATATTAACAAACAGATGGTCTTCCTTTTTCTTTGATAGGCAACTTCATATCTGAAATTTTTCCGTCTTTCACTTTCGTTTCGTTTCATTTTGTTTTTTCCCTTTTATTTTTCGTTCGCCTTTTTCGCCTTTTTTTTTTGGCCTTGAATAAATAAACATATACACGTCACGTACCTTGACGTCACGAAGCTTGACTATATTAAAAATACATTTCAGCAAAGTCATTAGGGTCAAGTTAAATGTAAAGGCCCTTTGCGTTTTTTGACCCTCATTCACTTTCGAAAGAGAAACCTTCACAGAACAATCCAGACGTGCTCTACAATGGAAGGATATCTTCTGATACAAGTTCTTCTTCTGTCGTCATTTTGTCACCTGACAAATTGCTGCTTGCTTTCAAACAACGGAGGTAAGTTATATATCATAAATCATATAGTTAATCATACATTAAGCAAAGCTTGTTTGTCTGATTGGTAACTTACTGTGTTATAATGTTGGTAAATCACATATAAATATATACACTGGGGACTGGGAGAATGCATGCTCTAAGGCGTTTTCTTTTCTTGCACAGGCTCTTTCTTGGGGTGAATTTTCTAAAACAAAAGTGTCATTGAAACAGTTTGTTTTTGCGCTCAATGTGTATGTTTGAGACTTTCTCTTTAAAAGTATCATTAAAAGTTGGATAATCGAATCCCATAAAAAATTATTTTCATCACCTTTCACATGATAATTCCACTTCAGATATATTAAAGAAGTTCCACACTTTCAGATTGTACGCATTGCTTTTATATTATTCAATTCTTGACTATTAATGTTAAGTGGAAAATAAACTACCCGTGTGATTTATTGAAAAGTTATTTTAGTAACATTTTTTGTCAAATTTTCGGAAATAGGACATTAAACACAGAACGCTGTTTAAAGAAACTCTAAGCGTGTGGGGAAGTTGCTAATAGCTTTTCTCCTACATATTGTTTACTTACCTTTCTCATATGACGATTGCACAATCATGGTTGATTGCAAAGGTATATATATCTATAAATGGAACTGGTGATACTGTCCATACTAAAAGAAAGTAAAACAAAGAAGATTGAAAACGACATTGTTGGAAGTGAAAATAGATTGATACGGAAAGAGAAATATGGAAACACACACGCGCGCACCCGCACAGAGATAAAAAACGAGTAGTTGCAAAAAGGAGCAGTATAACATATAGCAGTATAACAATATGATATTACATGACGTCTAAAGCTGCAGAAATCAAATTGTGATAACATTTCAAAGCTCATTGAAATTATGTTGCGAAAAAGCACCGTTGTTGAACAACACACTATATATCAGCTTATAAGTGATGAAGATATGATTGTATTTCTAAAAAGACGTTTGAAACAGCAGCACACGTTAGTGTTTAATTTCAGGATTTTATGTATGTAGAGATACATTTAGAAACAGCAACGATTTGGAAACCCCAGCTTCGTACCAATAAATAAATAATATATATATATATATATATATATATATATATATATATATATATATATATATATATATATATATTAACATAAATAACCAGACGTGAATCATAAGGCCTGATATCAAAAGAGATAGTTATATAATTATACCAACGGGAATTCTTCCGTCCTCGTTGCCTTACTTATGTTCTCGCACAAGATCTCTTATACTTCAAATATGTTAAATTAAAAGTTTCATTATCAAAAAGTACTTACAGTTTAATTTAAAATTCACCAATAATAATATAAAAAAACCATCTGAAAGCGTTGGCCTCGTTCTAACCAGGCTATCATATCAACGTAATATTGAATAACCAACTTGTCAATTTAAGAACCATATTCGGTTTCAACCATTTAAATGTTCATATTCAGTTATGGAAGAGTTATTAACCTCTAATATATAAAAGCTGTTAGTCCCACAAATCGCTCTCCTTTAAAGAGACCGCAATTGGTCCAACATATATATTTTGGCAAACTTTGTTATGCTCCAATATGTTGATATGATGGCATTCTGATTTTCTGATTAAATATATGTTGTGATCAGTTTTGAAGTGACCATTTTGCTGTGAATGTTTAAATTTGATGACATTTGATGAATAATCACACTGTCATCTTTCAAATAATTTTTAATTTCTCACCTATAAGATTCAATTTGGAATATGGATTTTGTTGCAACTTGTTTAATATATTAGCTATATTTGCAAAAAAAAAAGATATCTTAACAATTTTTACGGCACCTTTACCATAAATTAATGATATGATATAATTTGACTTCATTCATTTTCTATTCAATTCCATCATCATGTAAATCAAGTTACTGCACTAGTACGTAGGTTGAATTCAAATATACTATAGCCGTTTCGCTAGTAATAAAGAAAGGAAAATGACACATTGTATAGCCTTTAGCCTGAATAGCATTGAAAGGCATGCTAGAAGGTGATATGAAGGGGAAAACTAGAAGCGCGTTCGCTTTACCAAAAACAAAAAGGCAGAATTTTGTTCATTACGGTACCGTATTACAAATTCGACTTTGGTATTAGATACGGTATATAATCTGCACCCCCCCCCCCCCCTCAAGAGAAAAAAATCTTCAATTTACACCAAATGTGCATATTATAGTTCATTTTCAGGTAAGTGATATATACTAAAATACAATACTATACTTCGAAAGTATACTGTCGTAGTTTCTTTACTTACTACCCAGAGATTTGAGAATAAGTTGAGTACACTAACATGGAATTGAGTTTTTCTGGCAATATTACCAAGCTAGGTTTGGAAATTTTACAGATTCACACAATCCCTTCAAACGGACATTCTAGACAGAGTGCCACTAAGCGATCTGCATTATCCTACCATTGATCCATTCAACATTCGCATCGCTCTGTGCATCGCTTCGGCAATGAGTTGAACCTACCGACTTCCAGATATCAAATGTCATAAAAGTTTCATTATGCGACTCGAGCATGGTGTGAATTCAATTCTAAATCATATCAATGTACTCGCTTTTAAAAAAATTATTAATTATTTATTAATTCCCTTAGTTAACAGTAACATTCAAAGTTTCTCCCAAATGTATAAAAATCGCGAATCTACAAAATCTGCCCAGACTTGTTTCTCTTTCATTAATTAAAGTTGCCTTATGTATAGGCCATTAGCAGTGTTTAACCTATATGCCCAGAGTATTTTATAGTGAGGTAGGGTACTGACGGGAGAGACTAGGCTACCGTACTAAAGTGAGGGTTTGTATGGAGTGTGGTGAAGCTCTGCGTAATCATAAACAATGTAATGAGGTAGGAATAAGTTGAGACGGTCTCATGTTGCATTAGAACGCTTGCGGTAACTTAATCATTATCGTACTTGGAACACATTTGGTCAGTATATCCTTGAAATACAACAAGATTTAAAATCGAATTGGAACTGTTCTCTTTCGTAGCCACTTAAATCTTACTTACCGACCGTATAGGCCAGTGCTACGATAGGCTCAGAAGCCTGGATATCAAGGTAGATTTTGTCATGAACATAACGTAGATTTATATTAAGTACATGTTCTCTAGTCCCTTGCAATGAAAGGGTCAAGGATAAGTATACTAGCCAGCCTGCATATACTAACGTAATGGATGACGGTATCATTGGGAACGCCCTTGGCTAGTGCCACGTCTGAGGCTAGTTGCCAACAGAAAATCAATTTTAATAAATAAACTGGGGGTTGACGATAATTTCTTGCATTAAGTTTCATTATATATCGCTTCCAAAACAATATACATGCAGACTAAGGTACAGCCATAGCCGTAAGACGTATGCATGTAACAACACAGGCCTTTATAGCCTCAGTTCGACACTGATAACAATGGACCTGTTTTGCAGCCGCTAGTCAAAATTGAAACTTCAAATCGGTCATTAAAATTATCGATGCAACATTTCTGACGATTTGCAACATCCAAATGCGGAACACGATCTATTTAGGCTAAACGTCGATCTGATGTTGGTCAAAATTCAGATAGTGGTGTTTGTACTACCCGCTGGTACTAGACATATGTGTATTTCAGAACAATTTGCATACTCTAGTCTCTATTTGTTCTATGTAGCGTAGCCTTAGCACAAGATGTGTATATTTCCGCAGAAAAATAAAACAAACTTCTGAATCACAGCCAAAGTTATGTGTGATCCAGAACACCTTGCAACCCGTTCGACTACACAGTTATATTTCTACTTAGCATACCCTCACCACAAGATGTAGATGTTGTCGAAACGAAGAGCATGATAACTGCTTAAAACGCCTGCGTAGGTAGGCCTAAAATGTTACCATTACTACATACGTTAAATTTCGCAACATGTTTTAAGTTTCATTTTCGATTTTGTCTAAATAGATATTAGTAACATTATCCTACATAAACATGAATCATGTGAAGCGGAACTATGAATTATTTTTGCAATTTGTTTAACGGAGATATAACTGTGAACGTGTAATATTCTTTTCCTTGAGTAATTATAAAAAAAGTTGCACTTACAAAATAGTCCTGACTTTGGTGAGGTTATTCTCCAGGTTAGTATACCGTCCCTTATATTCTCCAACCATTTACACAAGTTGATCTGCAATTGTTGGACGTTACATATTTCCTCACCCATGCCAGGGGGAGGGTGTAAAAGGTCAAGATCCGAGATGGGATACTTTCTGCAAGGTGTTCAAGGTGTTACTCCGACGTCAAAGAGTCGAAACGCACATATTACATACATATTGCGAGACTTCATATTAAAATCATTTTCCAACGACACAAATATCTGGAACTATTGCCTACTTTAGTATGGTGTTTAGTGGTTACGAACGATGAGGTTGTCGTGATAAATGTGTTTCCCTCTTTCTATCTCTTTGATAGCATGTGCAATGCAGAATTCATTTTACGGAGGGCGACTCGCCTTAGTTGGTGAAGGAGACCTCCATCAGGGCAGTCCTCCTCCTTGGGCTAATCAAAGAGTCTTCGTCTTCCAAATGCCGACATCGTTCTTCAAAGGAGGACACTATCGCTCCAAGTTTGGGCACCGTGGCATCGGTCGTATCTGGATGCCAGAGGAAGCACCATGTGGTGGAGAAAGATCGCAACACGTTTGTCCATCGGAAACAACTGACGAAGCATTCTGTCTAGACTCTAGCTTACCTTGTTACCAAAGTAAGGAAATTTACGCATCACAATTACCTTCAAGTTCATTAAACCCCCTTCCCAACCCTACGACTAAACGTACAAGTGCTTATGAGCTAGCGATTACAAAACATATAACACTGATAGATAGATGGTAGGTTTGATTTTAATATATCATGTATTATTGTAAGGTTATAATTGATGACATATTTTACGCACTACTTCTAAATCTTAAGGGATTATTTTGCCTACAATATTGCCCACAAACCTAGTACATGCATAAGTGCGTGTACCAAACATCGGATAACTATAGGTAACTATGGATAGTAGTCGGTCGCCCATTGCTCTGGACTCTCGGCACTGCCAGATTGACCCGTGTCAGTACCCCGCCCTTGTGCATAGCTAAGAGTGAGAAAGTCTGATATGCTGTATCCTCATTTTATTTTGATTATTAAGTCGAAAGGAATTAGTGACACTCTTGACAATGAATTAATAATTTTGCCATTTGTTGACGGCAAATACGTATGCAATTCTACGCCCCTTAATTTACTGCCACTAGCCGGAATATTCCGGTGGTGGTAAACTTATGTTCTGTAATGTGTTTATTAGATTGTGTCACGAATCACTCTGGCAACATTAAAGATCACGATATCATCAATTGCAAAATGAACAGAGGTTCAATTTGTCTTCTTTAGCTCTTATAATGTACGCATCATCTTGCCGAAGAAGACAAGCAGTACGTTTTTACCTAGCGGTTCTACGTTGTACATTGTTTGTTAAGGCAATATCCCTTCAAAAAACTTGCATGAAATAAACAATGTCTAGTATCAAACAAAATTCTAATAAGCGAAACAAGACTGAATCGATCGCTTGTTCATGTATTTTCTTCAGCGCCACCGTCTTATGACCAGTCGGAGCCACTCGAGTTTTCTGACGTCACGTCAACAGGTGTAACCGTGACGTGGCCAGCTTGGGACGAGACGGTCGATCATGGTCACGGTCCAATTGTTGAGTATAGGATACAAATAAAAGGACCAGGAGAAGAAGAATTCACCGAAATACCAAAAGGAAGACAACTCTCTCATCATTTCACCGGTTTGAGAGAAAATGTTAACTACAAATTTCGGATCAGTGTTATCAGAGACCATCCCTTTGGAGAAGGGACTCCAAGTAATGAGCAAACATGCAGGACATCAGGTATGCAACTCTTTAGGCAACTGGCCCTAGAGGATAGTCGTTTAATGGGTTGACAACAAAGAGAAATAATTTTATATAATCATTATGTGTTTACCGGTACTAAGGTGTCACAAAGGTAAATAAAGCTAAAACTATTTATATTCGACCCCGCTACCCCTTCATTAGCCTATACGTCATTCCAAAAGAAACGTATACTAATAACTATGCACTTAATGTAGATGAAATTATATATTGGGGAAATATTATATCGGTGTATGTTAAAACATCAATGATAATAGTTTAACTTACTAACATTATATTTCCGAAGATAGGACGTATCTCTTTCATTTTTTGAGAAATGCCGCTTTAAACATCCAAGGCTCATCGCACAGACCATGTGTTTAGTCAAAACAGAAGATAAACTCAATCGGAAAGACATGTCTTAGATAACATGTTTGTAAAGCTTCATAAATTTGTCAACACGAGATGTTGGACACCATTCAATGAATCTCTGTTGTGTATATTAAGGGGGAAGAAGAGCATGATTCGACTTATAGTTATTGGAATTTTCAAAACAATGGATTAACATTTAGACCTTCACGGAGGGCCGTTGTCGTTATCAATTTTATCCTAAAGGAGCATTTCAGAGATTCCGCATATATTAGTATAAAGCTAAACTTCTTGAAACACTATATTTGCAGTCTTTTCTTGCTTCTCGATTTTCTTTCACATATCATGAATGAAAATATGAATGTGGTCATCCATTCACTACCACAAGGAGAATTGTTCCATATTTTAAATGACAATTACTCCTCTTTCACTTATTAGCGCCACCGTCATTCGCAAACCCCGAACCGTTGGAATTTCAAGATGTGACTTCATCTGGAATAACAGTCACATGGCTAGCATGGGACCCGACATTGGACCCCGGGATTGGTCCAGTGACTGGTTACATGATCATGTACCGTGAAGAGGGTCATAGAACATGGAAGAGCAAAGAAACAGAGAGTCTCTCTGTTCGGTTAACCGACCTAACCGAAGATACGACATACGAGGTAGCGATCAAGCTGAAATATAAACAGGAAAAATATACAGAGCAAAGTACCACACAGACGGTCAATACTGATGTTGCAGATATTTTCGTTTAACTTTGTTTTTCATTAATAATTATTTGACAGGAGCCGTATGTTGGGCTTCCATGGAAGCAAGTGGGCGACATAATGAAAGCTAAAACCCTTTGTATTCGACCCCGCTATCCCTTCATTAGCCCATACGTCATTCCAAAAGAAACGTATACTTATAACAATGCACTTTATATAGATGAATTTTACTTTTGAGAAATATTATATGTCTGAATGTTAAAAAATCAATCATAATAGCTTAACTTAATAAGATTTTATTTCAAAGATAGCACATATTTCTTTCTTTTACAACTACGTTGCTAGAAATGATATGTCTTCCTACAGCTACAAAGCAGGCTCAAAGGACGACTTTTACTTAACATATTATTTTGATACTTTGTATAAACTGTTCAAGTATATCACTACTATCAGTCCAGTTTGTTTTTCTATACCACGTTTAGTTTTTTGAGAAATGCACCTTTAAACATTTGAGGTTCATCGCACAGACCATGTGGTCAGTTCCTCAGATACAACACAGAAGATAAACTCAATCGGAAAAACATGTATGGCCTTAGATAACATGTATGTAAAGCTTCATAAATTTGTCAATACGAAATGCTGGACGCCATTCAATGAATCTCTTTTGTGTATATGAAGGGGGAAGAGGAGCATGATTTGACTTAGTTATTGGCATTTACAAGACAATGGTATAACATTTAAGGCCTTCACGTAGGGCTGTTGTATTCATCAATCTTACCCTAAATGAGCATTTCAGAGATTCTGCATCTATTAGTATCAAGCTAAATTCCTGAAACACTATTTTTGCAGTCTTTTCTTGCTTCTCAATTTTCTTTCACATATCATGAATGAAATTCTGAATGAGGTCATCCATTAGCTACCACAAGGAGAATTGTTCCATTGTTTGTTAATGAAGATTACTCCTCTTCCACGTATTAGAGCCACCGTCATTCGCAAACCCCGAACCGTTGGAATTTCAAGATAAGACCTCGTCTGAAATAACAGTCACATGGCTAGCTTGGGACCCGATATTGGACAGGGGAACTGGTCCAGTGACTGGTTACATGATCGAGTACCATGAGGAGGGTCGTATAACATGGAAGAGAGAAGAAACAGAGAGTCTCTCTGCTCGGTTAACTGACCTAACCGACGGTACAGCATACGAGGTAGCAATCCGTCTCAGAGACAGGAATGGCGATTACACAGATGCAAGTGTCCCACAAATAGTCACCACGGCTTGTGAAGGTAACGTTGTGTATTTAAGATTTCGGGAAACACAGGACAACTTTATCATGTAAACAGAAGAGGAGAGGTAAATTGAAAGAAGAACAGGAGGACATAATTTATGTTTGAGAAATTTACAACGACAATCCTTTCAGATATTTCGGTATCTGTTATTGAATATTGAAATTAGTCTTCCTCGTCAATCTGTCACTTTCTCTCTCCCAAAGCAAATAGGAACATGACAAGGAAATTGAAGAAAGTTGTCACCGCAAAAAGTTTTAATGATAAACAGAAGCGTGAAAAACGTTAAAGGTAATATCTGTGTCTATAATATACTTTCGTCAGGTTTGGTTATCACTGACCTCAATTACACATCTTCATCAATACGTGCGGGTGCTGCAAGAGCTTCCGTGATGTGGTCGGTGGAGGAAGTCACGGACTCGTGCAGGGTTCTAAGTCAAAGTCTCTCTCTACAACTCTTGGATGTCCTTGAATGCGGCGGAGTGCCACCAACAGTGGATGCTACACCAAGGGTAATTGATGTGGAGGATGGTGAAGTAAGGACAAAAACAGTTCTTCGTTTGACAGCGAACTCTCTGTACAACCTTACTTTAAGCCTGCACACGACAGCGGGCAAAATTCAAATGTCAATGTCAATACAAACCGATACCACGGGTAAGTACAGTCGATATACTTCAGTAGCGTGCCCAAAAAGAGGGGGTAGCATGCCCCCACCTCCGATTGTCAGTATGGGAGAATAGTTCAGCCGGGTGACTTTTGCATTCCGCCGGGAAAAGAACTGGACCGCTACTACGGATATATCCTTCCCCCTCTTTTATCAACATTACACAATGTATTTATTAGCAAAACTTTACGTTTAGGGTTACTTATATCAACCTAATTTATAATCTAATATCCGTCAGAATACACAATTTGACGATTTTTTTTCTAGGGACCCCCCTGTGCAGGCTATTTACAAAATTTTAACATTGTTCGACTTTGGCTAAAAAGTTATCATAAAGCAATAGATATCAATGGTCAAAACTAAGAATGAATTTCCAACCTGTTATAGCTTCCCCCAGGGGAGAACTGGGCATAAATTTCTGCCGGCTGATTGATCCAACCGGCGTTGCTGTGGCCTTAAAACGCATTTGGCGCCCCAGAAGAAACTAGCTTCTTTCGAAGAATTCGATATCTTCTACAAATGTCAACCTGGTGGCGCCGCTGGGGCTTTAGTCTGAGCGGCACACCATTCCGAGCCGGTGAACCGGCAGGCTAGTAAGTGCCTGCCCTCCCTAATACTGAAACGAAAAGGTGTTGAGAATATAGTGATATCACCAAAAAATTTTACCCCCTAAAATAGTCAGAACCGACGATCTACAACTTGTGATTATCTCTGCAAAGATTTTGCACTTTTCATCAGGTATGTGGCTTGGAATAAAGTAGGTAGAACAGCTAGCTCAAAAGAAGAAAAATAAATCGTCATTGAATTGACCCCTAATATGCCCTGTACTACAAGTATGTTACAGTTCCAATTCGATGGTACTTTGGTTATATAAAGGACGGCATTTAAATTAAAGGTTAAAGATCGTGTCACCCGAGGTTTGCAGCCGAGGTTTCTTGCATGATTCAGGGAATTCCTAGCATGTTGACAAGTGCATTCCAAAGTTGATCAGTGTAATATTACTTTCATTCCTTTATTTTGTTTCAAGGACCAACTGGTGAACCAACGAATCTCTTGCCGGAACAGAAAAGAAATGGCGATTTGGTTTTCAAATGGGATAAACCTGAGTGTTCTAAACGCAATGGCCCTATAAACAGTTATCATTATACGGTAGCCAGATTCAGACGGAGTAGAAGGAATATGGTTCCAGTTATCGCCGAGCACGTTGAGGACGACAAAATAAGACTCAGAAAACGTGACGATAGGATTTTGCCGAATGTGCAATACGTATTTGCCGTCAGAGCAACGACTGGCATGGGCAGTGCTGATTTGAGTTCCCCAACAACTGAAAGGCAATTTCTGTTTTCGTCTGGGTAATATGAATCACTTCAGGAAGTAACGACTCTATTCCCTGCATGCAGGTTACCTGCGTTATGCCATGGTACTTGCGTTAAATCATCGCACCTGCTACTGACGGTTGAATATTTATTGGGACGATAATCATGTAGGTGTAGACTATTCGTGTTTTGTTTTTGTTTGTTACAAGAAAATATACTGTACCGTCTTGTAATAATACAATTAACTAATGTTGAATTTTTTTTCACAAATGCAATAAAGATTTTGCACATTACAAAAGTAAAAGCACAAATTGTCTATGAGTTTGAATTTTAAGTTTTCTTCACTTGGAAGACAATACTGGTAACGAACCTATGGATAGCGACTTGGAGTTATTGGAACAGAATGCGCAACTCTACTTCAACTTTCGAGTGACTCCCTAGTGATTTACGAGAAATCATTATTACAAGCTCTTAGGCAGAAGCCAAAGACGTAGATAGCGCTACCCCGCGTAGCAGACGTTACCTTCTTTTTGTTACTAAGGAAACTAAGTAAACATAAAGTGGTATTTAACAAAAGTGGTTGCCTTTGCAGGGAGAAGACGTAACGAAACATTGCACCATTGCTACTCTGAATTGAACACAATCTGAGCAATCGTCGATCATTGTTAATCAATAGTACCTGAAATCTTTTGATTCTCCTCGCGATTTTCGGTGCAAAATGGTTGTTACATTTTGGCAAAGTCGTTGAAAAAAGTGGTAAAATTCCACAAATTTTAGTTTTAGAAAATGTAAATAATCACCTCAGTCTCGTGCTGTCCTGTAATACCTTTAATACCTGATCACCAAGCCTTTTAATCTTGGTTTCGTTTCTTCACTCAGATTAGTACTTTGATCTTTTTAATTAGGAGTTTTAATTTAGCCAATTAGGAGCTTAGCGAATGCACACAGGAGAAGACTAGTAAAGAAGTAATAATCTACAGGAAGCAGGAGTATGCTAAGTGGTTCGAACTTCATCCATTCATTCAATTTGGGAAAATTGCTAATAGCAGATAACGTCACAAGTTCAGGGAAGACTAAACTGAAACTCCATCACCACATATTATCTATAATGGTCGTTCATTGAAGGAAAAGATACGTTTGCCAAAACTTAATATTCTTGGCAACTTGTAACCTACATAAACATAACTTGTGATATCATCGCGGTTGATTACTTCCAAAACATGTAATTTTCTTTTGTTAATTGTTTTTTTGTTTCTGTTCAGAGATGTGTGATACTCCTGAAATATTTATTTAACTATAACAATCTCTTGTAATTCGACTTCTTTCTATTAAATGTAGACGGTTTATGCTTCATAAAGATAACAGGAAGCATTTTCAGCATAATTTTAAAGATAATTGCACAGAAGTTTGATTCTCCTGTTTTAGCATATCTGGAACGATCAAATTAAACATTGACTTGAAAGGAAAGTTATAAGTATAGTTCAAAGGAAAGTTAACGTTCAGCAGATGAAAGGAGGAACAAATTGCGCAGTTTGCAAGCAATCCCTGACTGTTTTCGGGACAAGCATTTGAAGTTGAAAGGTTTTGTACCCAAAGTGAACTTGAAGCATGCAGTTGTATTGTCAGAGAAGCACACAAAAATTATTTATTTTTGTTCAAAATTTCGGTCCAACTTCCTACTTCAAACTTGGAATAAATCTAAATAAGTACACACCTCAGTCATTGACATATTGTGAACCTTCACAGTCCGTTTGGGTTAAGTTGGAACTCTAGCCAATCAAAGGTCAAAACAGTATAGTTTGATACCCAATATTAGAATGAACGGTGCTGCCGTAAGCAATTTCCACGTAAATGTTCAGTGTTTGTTCTGGTTTACTTGTAGCGAAAGTCAGTCTTCGACGTCTATAAATATAACATTATGTTAAAGGAAATCACCTAGTCCCTATCATCAACTACTTACGTTATAAATTGTTTATTTTTTTTCAGTTTGAATCAAAAGTAGCTAGGAATAACATGCCATTCCAAATATCTAACGAATTTCGACAAATAATATTAAGGTTCAGTAAACGTGATGGCAGTGATGGTAGCTTTTCATTTTTTACTTCATTAAAATGTACGCCCATTGACCGGCACAAGTAACACAATGGCATACATGGAGTGGGGTGAGGGTGGAGATGGAGTGGGTGAAGGTGGGGATGGGGTGGAAGATGTTACCATATATGAGATATAATGTCACTACAGTGTGTCAACTTAGCTTTAACCAACGCACCAACAAGAGGAATAACGTTCACATGTGAATGACGGCGCTAGCTTAAAATACTACACATTTTTGGAAGGGAAAAAATTATCTGCATTTAATAGTAGAATAGCGCCTCATCAGGCCACATATACAGTGGCGATGGCTGCACACATGCCGGTCGCAAAGGATGGAGGTCTACCCTCCAGCCATAAGCAACGATTCACTCACGCCACATAGAACGATTCTTTCTTTTAGTTTATTGACATTTTATTGTACAAGACTGTAAATAAAATATATCTTATTATACAAATTAATCTTATTAACAAACTGGAAGTTAAAATAAAAGAAGGAAATACACATTTGTCGCCATATTACGCCTAGAGCACTTCTTGTCGATTTGTCCAACTCTCTTCGCACTTTCACGGGTTCTTTTGCGACATCAAGGGAGACATGGACACGGGGTCCTACAAAAAAGGGCCATACCACCACCGGAGCGTCATACACTCCTATGTGTTTTAAACCCTAGCACGATTTAAACCACCAGCAGTGCAAGAGCCTTGCATCAGCTAACTTATAGCATCGGCCATCAAGTCAGCTGGATTAGTATAAACACTTTGGAGAGGAGTTCATGAAATAGAAAGAAGCCAACTTTATATAGACTCGATCCCGGAAGCGAATTTCTTTTTCCTGAACCTTTCGGGCAGTGTACGTGGAGTTTAGCCAATCAGAGCGAGGCTGTGTTGATGACGTACTACAGTAAAGATGGCGGCGTGCGTACCAAATGTTGGAGTGGGGAAATCACATTCGATAAGTCAACATAATTGTTGTACTACAGCAGAAAGTATTAAGGTATATAGGCCTTGCAATAATAACATTATACTGAATCATTGTGCACAACTTACGTGACGTTTGCATCGGTTTCTTTGTTGAAAAACGGCGATATATGATCGCTGTCTGTTGTACAAATTTTTAAATTGTCTTCAGATCGACATGACACTGTACTCAGTATCTTATTTTGTTTTGATTTATCTTGTGATTTATCTTGTTTTGGGGCACTTTGGCGTTAGCAGCAATATAGGCAACACATAATTGGGCGGGTCTTATAGCGCGGTTTGGCAGTGTGAATTTCAAGTTGTATAGTGCTAGGATTATTAAATTTTGACTCACTCGTCAAGTTGCTGTTAGCAAGTAAACAAGTAATTTTAGTTGGCCGTTTAATCATATATTTAAAAAAAAGTCTTTGTCTGATCCTGTATTTAATTGTAATTTTGCTTTTCTGCACCTGGAACTGTGTTTAGGAATTGACTAACATCAGTAAGATAAAATCCATATTTGACTTTCTTTACTTGTAAATTATCATTGGTTTATTTATTAAAAATCCTGCTCTTTGCGTTAAAAATTGGACACCTGACGGAGGTCAGATTGCAATCAAATAACTTTTCCTATAGCACCTCCTTGTGAGAGACGAGGTCCAGTAATTAACGGTTTATTGTGGAAACTGCCAAATATTTGTTGTAAACTGATGAGCGAATTATGTAAATAAGAGTGCAAGCACTGCCCTTGTTTTATTATGCAATAAATCCTCTCTTTTAATTGTTCCAGAATGAATATCTGTTTCCATTGTCTTTTATTCTAGCCAGTCATCTGCCTTTAAATTAGGATAAACTTTCCTAAAGCGGATGTACCACATTTTGGGGCTGAGACCGATTTCCCTCTAATAAGATCTAGAAGGAAAATAAACAAAAGAAACTATATATATTTTCGGCACACTATCTTCGGAGTTTCATATATAAGATGACCATGCACTAAAACCATGACATAACTTATAATATCGATTTTCAATTCATCGATTTTCAATTCATGATATAGGCCTAATACTTGGACATTACTACTTGGACATAAGAAAAAGTGGGGGGAAAATCCACACGGGGCTCGAACTCGCGGTCTTTCGTTTTCCACCTTATGTTATTGAAGCGACGCTTTTACCCGACTGACCATCTTTACTGAGTAGTACGTCATCAACACAGCCTCGCTCTGATTGGCTAAACTCCACGTACACTGCCCGAAAGGTTCAGGAAAAAAAATCGCATCCCGGAACACCAGATTACAAGTCCACGGCTCTTCCCACTGAGCAACCTGAATAGTTAATTTTCTTTAGTAATATACTTGAATATACAATAAGGTTACAATGGTTCTTTGGTATAGCGTAACACACAGAAGAGAGAAATGCGCTCTTTGTAAGATCTAGATTGTACAATCAGGGAGTTGCTCCATCACAACTGGCTGGTACAATGAGATTACAATACAATGTTATTGATTATTTAGAATCAATTAGAAGGATGATTAAACGATTCGTTACGCTACAATGTTTTTGACCACATTGCAACACACAGAAACAAAATGTTAGTTTGAAGGGATATCTTTGCACAATAGGCTGAGGCTTCCACGCTATTGGGGACTGCGAAAAAATAATTCATAACATTACCGTTGTTAATGCATGAAATCCTGAAGGCTTGTTTAAACTAGCTCAGGAGGTTTTGTTGTGAATTGAGTAACACGTTTATAAGCATACTTCAAGTTCATGCAGATGAAACGGCTGGAGGAAATTCTAACATTAAACAAGCATGACCTTTTCACATATCGTTGCAAAGGTAGCGGTAGCGGAAAGGCTTTAAACGTTCAAAATACATAAGGTGGCAATCCTGTTTAGAGACCTGAATTACTCAGTGATAGTTTGAGATTAAGTAATCGAAAGTTTGAGATCAAATGTCAACTAGTAATAACAAAGAATAAGTCGAAATATCCGTATCATAATATCTGAAGATATAGTGTAAATTTATTTAGTAGCATAACTTTGCGTTTAGGCCCGCTTATATAGACCGTATGCCTCAGAATACACCTTTCTGACGCTTAAATTTTTCTATTGGAAGGACTCACACTCCTTACGTAAAAGTTGGATCCATGTAAGACTTCATCGACCCCAGGCTACACCGCTTCTTATAAAGTTCCTTGATTAACCTCTAAGTCCGTCATGGTTTTCCCACTACCATGGAAAATTGTATCGTCTACATACATAGCAGCGTTGCAGTGTGATAGACATAAATCAAAGTCATTAATATACAGTAGAAACAAACAGTGATAGACCAGAAATAGATCCCTGTTGAACACTGCTATGTATGGTCATGCAGGCTGAATGAATCCCGTAAGCAAAGACACTTTGACTTCCATCACACACTCAATAGAATCTTAGTAGCATGCTATATACTTAGATCTGGTAACAATATAGCAACGTTGACTAAACCAAGCGCCTTTCTTAAATTTGTAGTTTTGATCATATCAAATTTTCTTTAGCAATGCCACACAACCAAACGTAAATCATTATTAGTAATTTTGTCTCACACGATAGCTTTGCCCTGAATTGTGCTACTCGAAGAGATTTTTGAGTCACGGGTATATGTAGCACTGATATTGGTCAATAATGCTCCAATTAGTTACTGCACTTTAATATTAGATTGTGACGTATAACATTGCGTCAAGTACATTGACCCTCACCTTCTTCTTCCCTCGCATCCTACTCATCTTTCCTGCCATCAACTACAGTAAATGCTTCGTCGAGTGACCCGGATGTGCGTTGTTTCTTCATGTCCTTGAATGCAACACTTTACTGAGCTTTTTTCAAATACGGGAAATCCCCTCTTACTCCCAGGCACCACAATACAAGAAGGACAGATCGTGAAATATGTCCAGAGTCATTATTCTGTGTCGTTAATAGTATGAAGTTGTCATTACTACTTTTCCCTCCAACATTTTTGAATTTTCCTGATTATTATTCTCTTATTTCTTTGTTTTTATTATATAATAATATAAATTTGTCTTCACTTCTTTGTGTTTGTACACTTTATTGCTTTTTACCATATCATGTCTATAGAGCAAATACAGATATGATTGCGTAAACTAAAGGAGGACTGTGTTAGTAAAGTCAGTCTGTTACCGTAAAACAGTAAAATTATTTATCACAATAAGTGAAATTATTCTAAGTGTATTTAAATCGTAATCACCTCACAATGGAGATTATGTTAAACAAACGTGTCCTACTATTTGACTAGTGTTTTTTTTCGGTAATTTTTATCCCTTATGTATTTTTGTGACGTTTAGAATTTACACAGTACACGTCATTGTTAATGCAACACGTAAATGTATATTGATATGAAAGCAAACATAAAAACTTATTTCCTTGTTTAATCAATGCCGTCAAAGTATTTACTCAGGCCTGAATTTTTCATTTTCCCTCTTTCTTTAATAATAAAACCAACACGTGAAACACTCTATAGGATTGGATAGATGAATTCCTTTTGAGCAGTATGTAGCACTGATTCAAAATAAAACATGAAAACTAGTCAATTTTCTCACATAATTCACTGTTTTGTACTTAACACCCAGAATGATGCAGTTTGTAAGATTATAAGAATAGTCCACGATAGCTTTTCATTTTGCACTGGTGAAAGAGGATCAAACATATTCTAAGCATTAATATATTGGTAGTTGGAGTTGTCACAGATTTCTTTTTCGTTTTGCCATAAATGAACAGTTTATAAGAAGGTGTGATGTCATAGTTGAACGTGGGCAACAATATATTCGTATTAAAAATATCTTGGAATGGATAACCTAACTTTACCAACGGGGATGTGAATGTAAACATATTTCAATAAATGTAATGTATCTATATTGAGATTTGTCCCAATGTCGAAAATTAGAAACTTAGATGTACATAAGACGAAAAACTTAAATAAGTTTTTCTGATTGCATCTGTGACATTGTACCCAGGGGCGTCAATCATAGGGGGGGGGGAAGCACGCCCCCACTTTCTGAAGGGTGGGGATACATTATAAAATAACCCCTCGGTTTAGTGACTGAATCGTGTAGACGCTAAGCCTACCGTGCTCATAATGACTCGTGTATCTCATGAAAGGAGCTCAAAAATTGTGCTATGAGATTAGTAGTTATTAAAGTTTTATTCTCATTTGCTTCACGCCTGATGAAAAAT